>NC_134834.1:93883503-93949653 GCF_004210375.1 Tachypleus tridentatus
AAAACAAAAAATATATATTATTTTGATAAATAATAAAACTTGATAAATAATAAAACAAATGGTTCCTGAGGGAAAAGTGTAATGTTCCTGTTTTTCTTATTACATAAAACTTATCGCCAGTTAGTTTCTCTTCTACAAACAAATAATATAAATAAACAAACCGGTTGATTCGATTGGTTATGTCTCCCTCTCAAAATCCTTTCTATTTGTTTTACTAATTTACCGCCTCTCCTTCTAAATAATTCTGCAAGTTGTTGTATATATATATATAAATATATATGTGTGTGTGTGTGTTTCTAACTTAAAATTTAAACCTTTTTTTAGATCACACATATCACACTTTGTATCCAATGTATCTTTTCAAACATTACTTTTAATAAGTCTATTAAGTATCAACAACACGAATATCGCCCTACCCTTGAAATAACTAAACAGATGCAAGCCTGTTGGCCCCAACGGCACAGCGGGATATCTGCGGACTTATAATGCTAGGAACCGGGTTTCGATACCTGTTGTGGGCAGAACACAGATCGCCCAACTTGAAGCTTTGTGATTAATTATAAACAAACAAGTGTACGCGTTTCGCAATTCACTGAACTACTTTTAAAACCAATAGACTCCATTGTGTAACCCAGCTTCGTGGATATTAAATTAGTTCAAATATATATACAGTTTTTATTTTTAAGGTTAACTGTATGGCTGTTATGAACTAATGAGCATTAAGCCTAGCAGTTTATTGTTTAAAGCACGTGTTGTATATTCTGGTCTCAAATAGGCAGAAATTCAGTTATGCATTATTGATATTGCTATGGTATTTGGATCTAGAAAGTATTAGTAGCAGATAAGTTTGTCGCCACAAACCAAAAGGTAGAGATAATTTGACAGAGTGAATCAGTGGCTTATCAATGGCTTATCGATAAAGAGACGATCAGACAAGGAGACAATAAACAAATTATTTTTGTTTTATTCAGAAGAATAACAGGCCTCAAGAAAGAGAAATCGAGAAAAGGTTTGTTTGCTTGTATTAAAACTCGATTTCTAATGTTATAAGTCAGCAGGACTGTCGCTGTGCCACCGGAGCTCGGGCAGGGGAAATGTCTTATACAAAAGAATAATGCAGTTTATGTGCACGGAAACCTAAATAAGTGAATGGAATTAAAACATAGACTGGTCTGTGAAAGGAGATAAATATATCATAAGGATAATCATTCCCAGATCATATCTGTATACATATATTTTTACGTCGCTTAACGGCCCGGCATAGCCAGGTGGGTTGAGGCATTCGACTCGTAATCAGACGGTCGCGGGTTCGAATCCTCGTCACACCAAATATGCTCGCCCTTTCAGCCGTGGAGGCGTTATCATGTTACGGTCAATTCCACTATTCGTTGGTAAAAGAGTAGCCAAAGAGTTGGCGGTGGATGGTGATGACTAGCTGCATTCGCTCTAGTCTTACACTGCTAAATTAAGGACGGCTAGCGCAGATAGCCCTCGAGTAGCTTTACGCGAAATTCAAAAACAAACAAACTGGCTTTAAGCAGTGAATTCGGAAATTATACTTATTCGAAGTATCCATATCATGTATTATCCATTCTCATAGAATAACTGTCATTATAGGAAAATTATCATTTTTATATCTTCGCGATAATAAATTAAAAATTATTTGCCATTTCTTCTACTTGAACAGTTAATATAGCATTCATTTTGTTATTTTTTTTTTCTTAATGCATAGGTTCTTTTTTCTAATATTAATTAACATCCTTACGTTACAATAAAAGGTAAAGGTGTTGATAATATGTCATAATAAGACATACAAAAACAAGAGCAAATTTCACAGGTCACTAACGACAAGCGGCTCATGATGTGCCAATCACCAGTTCATGGCTAGATGGTTAAGGCGTTCACTCGTAATCCAAGGGTCGCGGGTTCGAGTCCCCATCACATTAAACATGTTAGCCCTTTAGCCGTGGGAGCATTATAATGTGACGGTCACTATTCGTTAGTAAAAGAGTAGCCCAAGAGTTGGCGGAGGGTGGTGATGACTAGCTGTCTTCCATCTAGTCTTACACCGCTAAATTAGGGACGGCTAGCGCAGATAGCCCTCGTGTACCTTTGCGAGAAATTCCAAAAATAAACAATCGCCAATTAAAAAATTAGAAATCAATCGATATTTAAATTTATTTGTCTTTGAGGCCTATAATTCTTAATTGACCCTCATAATAAGTCACTTTTAACAGACTTAATTTAATTCGTATAATTGAAACAATCTTTATCGAAACGAATTCAAAGAAAAACAAAAAAAGCGAAGGTTCACCCAGTGGCGATAAATGTAACTTTTATTAAATCTTCATAGGAAAAACGTTTTCAGATTTTTTTTAGTATCCCTATAAATTAATAAAGATTAATTAAAGTAATTAAACTGAGCACTGTATGAGGTTTGTTAAAAACAGCTCTATTTGTACGAAGATTGATTATATATAGCACGTAGGGTAAAGCTGAATATCGGGAGATGTGGTCGCTTAAAAATAAAATAACTAACAGCAGGTACAGAAGTTGTAGTTAACGGATTATCAACCATATATAGTTATTTAAGATAGTAAAATTTCTATATTGTAACTTAAACGAATCTGTCTGAAAGTTCATACTTCCTCCCTAGAGACTCCCTAGAGACCCTAGATACAGTAAGTATCCAGACTTATGATGCTAAAATTCAGCTTTTGATACCCGTGACTGGCATGGCACAGATAGACCACTATGGAGCTTTGTCCTTAACAACAGAGAAACGAAAACAAATTGAAAGCTGGCTTCTATTCCATCCAATATGTCTGTTTTGAAAGATCTCATTCGATTACATATGTAGCCTTGCAAAGAGATGCTTATAATAAGTTGGTGTTTCTATGGAAACATGAGTTTTTTCTTTTAAGTGACTAGATTACTATTGGCTTACTTGCATCGATTGTTATCTTTCAAATCCGTTAACAAATGGGCACAGAGACACATGGCCCACAATACATGTTTCAATTATTTTCAAAGAGAGAAAATTTGTGATTGGTTCTTTTCTACCCTATATATACGTATAACAGCTTATAAATATGTTAACTTTTCATACTGTATAAATAATAACCAAAACTAAAAGTTACGTCAAAATAACAACGGTGAAAGGTTTCTCAGGTTAAAGATTAACAAATTTCAACACTCTCGAAGGTCATTCATGTTGAACCCCTTTCTGGTATCGTACGTCGTTATTGAATAAACAATAAATGTGTTTCTTTCACAAAAAAATATTGGACTGACGAGGACACGTAAATATGTTGAAGCTTGAATTTATATAAATTTAGGGTTTTTTTTGGTTATTGTAGACTTTTGACTTATGAGCACAACACAGATAGCTTATAGTGTAGTTCTGTAAACAACGCACAAAGCAAAATAAACCAACTCTGACCTTAAACTTTATTTTATGTTAATTCTTGGTTAAAAAATTCCAATAAGCGTGCATCTAGTAATCTATCAATTAATCACAAAAAGTAGAAATATTGGTTATTTGGAGTAAGCCAATTTTACGGATTTTTACTGGAGAATGAGTACTGGATTTGTACATGAAGTAAATAGTGCACTGTTTCAAAGTTCGTGTCTAATGCAAAACTTCCTTTCGTTCAACAGATTTATCACTAAATTCGTCAAATACAATTATATAAGAAAAGTGCGATTTACATCTAAAAACGTCTCTTTTCAGTTTCTATCCTTTTTCAAGAGAAATGTAAAGAATTGAAGAATCGCATTTTGTTTCGATATATTACCAAGTATTACTAAGTATTACCAAGTTATGAAAATAGCTAAAATTAACACTGCACAGCTTATGTTTTGGTTTACTTTCACGATGTTTAAGAATTACATTGATGGCACGAACAGCACAGTGTATTCCAGTGTGTTTTGGACATACGATTTACAAACTCATAAATGTTATGGTTCAAACATGATAGGCTGGGCGTGGTCTAGTGACTAAATGTTAGATTCAGATCAGAAAGTTCAAAGTTCGACTTTTAATACACAGTTGGACATGTTTCTTTCTCACTTTTAGATGTAGAAGAATTATGACAGTCAATCCCAATATACCAGTATTAAAGGTAGCAATGTAGACGGCGGATTGTGACAGTTAATCCCGTTATTCCATTGTTAAAAGTAGCTATGTCGACGGGGGATTGTGAGAGTCAATCCCTCTGTTCCATTGTTAAAAGTAGTTATGTAGACGACGGACTGTGACAGTCAGTCCCACTATTTCATTATCAAAAGTAGATATGTAAATGACGGACTGTGACAGTAAATCACATTATTCCATTATTAAAAGTAGCTATGTAGACGGCGGACTCTGAGAGTCAATCCCTCTATTCCATTGTTGAAAGTAGCTCTGTAGACGGTGGATTGTGAAAGTTTATCCCTTTATTCCATTATTAGAAGTAACTGTGTAGATGGTGGATTGTGACAGTCAGTTCCGCTATTTCATTATTAAAGTAGATATGTAGATGACGGACTGTGACAGTAAATCACATTATTCCATTATTAAAAGTAGCTATGTAGACGGCGGACTCTGAGAGTCAATCCCTCTATTCCATTGTTGAAAGTAGCTCTGTAGACGGTGGATTGTGAAAGTTTATCCCTTTATTCCATTATTAGAAGTAACTGTGTAGATGGTGGATTGTGACAGTCAGTTCCGCTATTTCATTATTAAAAGTAGATATGTAGATGACGGACTGTGACAGTAAATCACATTATTCCATTATTAAAAGTAGCTATGTAGACGGCGGACTCTGAGAGTCAATCCCTCTATTCCATTGTTGAAAGTAGCTCTGTAGACGGTGGATTGTGAAAGTTTATCCCTTTATTCCATTATTAGAAGTAACTGTGTAGATGGTGGATTGTGACAGTCAGTTCCGCTATTTCATTATTAAAAGTAGATATGTAGATGACGGACTGTGACAGTAAATCACATTATTCCATTATTAAAAGTAGCTATGTAGACGGCGGACTCTGAGAGTCAATCCTCTATTCCATTGTTGAAAGTAGCTCTGTAGACGGTGGATTGTGAAAGTTTATCCCTTTATTCCATTATTAGAAGTAACTGTGTAGATGGTGGATTGTGACAGTCAGTTCCGCTATTTCATTATTAAAAGTAGATATGTAGATGACGGACTGTGACAGTAAATCACATTATTCCATTATTAAAAGTAGCTATGTAGACGGCGGACTCTGAGAGTCAATCCCTCTATTCCATTGTTGAAAGTAGCTCTGTAGACGGTGGATTGTGAAAGTTTATCCCTTTATTCCATTATTAGAAGTAACTCTGTAGACGGTGGATTGTGACAGTTAATCCCGTTATTCCATTGTTAAAAGTAGCTATGTCGACGGGGGATTGTGAGAGTCAATCCCTCTGTTCCATTGTTAAAAGTAGTTATGTAGACGACGGACTGTGACAGTCAGTCCCACTATTTCATTATCAAAAGTAGATATGTAGATGACGGACTGTGACAGTAAATCACATTATTCCATTATTAAAAGTAGCTATGTAGACGGCGGACTCTGAAAGTTTATCCCTTTATTCCATTATTAGAAGTAACTCTGTAGACGGTGGATTGTGAAAGTTTATCCCTTTATTCCATTATTAGAAGTAACTCTGTAGACGGTGGATTGTGACAGTCAATCCCTCTATTCCATTGTTGAAAGTAGCTCTGTAGACGGTGGATTGTGAAAGTTTATCCCTTTATTCCATTATTAGAAGTAACTGTGTAGATGGTGGATTGTGACAGTCAGTTCCGCTATTTCATTATTAAAAGTAGATATGTAGATGACGGACTGTGACAGTAAATCACATTATTCCATTATTAAAAGTAGCTATGTAGACGGCGGACTCTGAGAGTCAATCCCTCTATTCCATTGTTGAAAGTAGCTCTGTAGACGGTGGATTGTGAAAGTTTATCCCTTTATTCCATTATTAGAGGTAACTGTGTAGATGGTGGATTGTGACAGTCAGTTCCGCTATTTCATTATTAAAAGTAGATATGTAGATGACGGACTGTGACAGTCAATGTTTTTCTATTTCATTAGTAAGACTAACTGTGTAGATGACGGACTGTGACAGTCAGTCTTTCTATTCTCTTACTAAAAGTAGTTATGTAGACGACGGACTGTGACAGTCAGTCTCTCTATTCCATTATACAAAGTAGCTATGTTGAGAGCGGGTGCAGTTGATTGTTTGTCCTTTCTCTCTCTCTAGTCAAGATCTGTAAATTAATGATGGCTGTACCGAAACCTGATATAGCCATTTAGCCCGCTTGTGAAGGTGTGATTACATTGGATAATACAATGAATGTCTGGTTACACTTGATAATACAATGAAGGTCGGTTACCCATGGTAATACAGTGAAGTCTGATTACTCTTGGTAGTACAGTTAAGGCCTGGTTACCCTTGGTAATACAGTGAAGGTCTAGTTACAGTAGGAAATGCAATGAAGGTCTGACTACACTGATAAACACAATGAAGGTCTGGTTACAGTGAGCGATACAATGAAGGTCTTGTTAAACTGGGTAATTTAGTGAATATCTGACTACTCTGGTAAATAGAATGAAGGTCTGGTTATAGTGGGTAATACAGTGATCTGGTTATAGTGGGTAATACAGTGAAGGTTTGGTTATAGTGGGTAATAGAGTGAATGTCTGACTAACCTGGTAAATAGAATGAAGGTCTGGTTATAATGGGTAATACAGTACTGAACCAAAATTTCTGAAGTTTATTTCCGGCGATATTCTTCTTTTGATAATTCGCTTTTATGATTTTAGTTTTAGAAGTTTTAAGTAAACATTAGGTTTAGTAAATTAGTTTTATATGTTAGTCAATTTACAACATAGCTTTAAGTATTTAAATAGATAAATAAATCCAGAGAAAGGGAGAAAACACCGAGATAAAATCTTAGTGAAATGTTCAGTCCAATGCTGTATTGCATCTAGAAAATTTAACAAAACTTAGCTGCTCATTATATTATGGCAAATATTTTACGTTCGCTTATGGGTATTTAAAAAGAATCCAAGTCGTCACATATGCTTCCTATACATGAACTGAGTGTATAATACTAAATGTTAGCATTGTAAAAACCTGTGTTTAGAATTTAGAAGCCATCGTTTGTACTAAAAGTTATTTAATATTGGTTAAGGGTTAAACATGTGATGAATTATTCCAACAAGACATCTGAATATTTCATATTTATGTGGTTCAGTAATGGCTTCCAGGAAAAACAATAATGAAACATAACGGACAGTTCTATTACTAGACTGGTCAATATTCTTTAAGTTTAATATTCATAGAAAGGCGAATGGTGGTTTCCGGAAGGAAAGCTTCTGAATTATCCTAACGAGACCATTAAATAATTGTAATTTTTAATATTTATTTAGTCCAGTGACGGTTTTCAAATGAAATTTGACGAATCATTGCAAGGCCATGTTTCGCACTGATCTGATCCATTATTGATTTTCAGACATGTCATGGATTATTTAATAATACCGCTGAATATTCATAATACTTCATACTTCTGTGACTTAGAAATTAAGTTTTCCTGTTTTAGGTTGTAGGTCACTCAAAATATTTATTGTAAAACCCATCACATTTTGTTTTCTGAGAGGCCTCATGCTCGTTAACTTCGATGTAATTTAATCAACACAATGAATTCGTCTGTCTCGGTTCCATGCTTTACGATCCCATAAAAGCAAGAGCATTAGTGACGAATCTTCGAGTTAATATATGTTTATATGATTTGTACCCATTTATTTTGAGTGTGTGCTATGTATCTAGTTGGATCATGAAAGAATTATATTTATTTTTGTACCGAAACACACACTAGGGATAAAACCACTACTTCCTTTTTTTCTTCTGTCTGGGTGTATTGTAATTTATAAACATAAGCCTAAAAACTGTTAACTTTAGCATAATAATTAAGGGTAAATCCTAATGTATACTAAACTTATACGTACTGATGATGTCTCATCATATTCATGCATCTACTAATTAAAGTTAACCTATCTGTAGCAAAGTACAACAAAATCTGGATGAAACTGATATAATATATCTCTTTTAATTAACTTATTGGTTTCGAAAATACAAGTTCGTATTCAGTTAGCAGCTGAAGAAATTGCGTTCTAAGCCTATCTTTACTGATATATATATATATATATATTTCATAAACTTGACTTTGAACAACATATTTTATTGAAAAAACAAAATGGGCACTGCCGTACCTAACCATGTCTCGATATCCTATTAATTGACTATCCAAACTTAACGTTGTAAACACGGAATCACAAGGGTAATTTTGTTTTTGTTTGTACTTTATATTTTGTAAACGATTGTTTTTGGCCTTACATTACTAAAATTTCAATTCAAACAATTATTGATAAATTCAGCTGCAAATGAGAAGTGTTATTCCTTAACATTTAAATTAAATCAACACATCAACTGTATGGCTTCTTGATAATCCAAGTCCTCAGTCATAAACTAGAAAGTTTTAATGCTATTTTTCTTTACAGTATTAGAATGTTTTAACGTTTTGTTATATTCTTAGAATGTTTCAACGTTCTATTACAGTATTAAAATGTTTAACGTTTCGTTATAATCTTAGAATGTTTCAACGTTCTATTACAGTATTAAAATGTTTAACGTTTCGTTATAATCTTAGAATGTTTCAACGTTCTATTACAGTATTAAAATGTTTAACGTTTCGTTATAATCTTAGAATGCTTCAGCGTTCTATTACAGTATTAGAATGTTTTAACGTTTTGTTATAATCTTAGAATGTTTCAACGTTCTATTACAGTATTAGAATGTTTTAACGTTTCGTTATAATCTTAGAATGTTTCAACGTTCTATTACAGTATTAAAATGTTTAACGTTTCGTTATAATCTTAGAATGTTTCAACGTTCTATTACAGTATTAGAATGTTTTAACGTTTCGTTATAATCTTAGAATGTTTTAACGTTTCGTTATAATCTTAGAATGTTTCAGCGTTCTATTACAGTATTAGAATGTTTTAATGTTTCGTTACAATATTAGAATGTTTCAACGTTCTATTACGGTATTAGAATGTTTTAACGTTTCGTTATAATCTTATAATGTTTTAACGTTTCGTTATAATCTTATAATGTTTTAACGTTTCGTTATAATCTTATAATGTTTTAACGTTTCGTTATAATCTTATAATGTTTTAACGTTTCGTTATAATCTTAGAATGTTTCAGCGTTCTATTACAGTATTAGAATGTTTTAACATGTCGTTACAATATTAGAATGCTTAATTACAATGTTAGAATAATGCACTCTAGAAAGGTAACTTATGATTCTCTTGTAATAATTTTCCTTCGACAAATGTTTTCTTGTTTTACTAAATTTAATAACTATAGTTTTCTTTCACGCATCTTTATTTCTGTCGTTGTATTAATTATACTTCTTGGAACTCTTGTTTTTTAGCATGTAAGCGAAAGGAAGAAGCCCCCCAGCAGAAAAAACACAACCAGCCTAAGAAACCGCGCCTCGTCTTCACCGACCTTCAAAGGCGGACGTTACAGGCAATCTTCAAGGAGACCAAAAGGCCTTCGAAAGAAATGCAGATTACCATTGCACAACAACTTGGACTTGATCTAACTACGGTAGGGAACTTCTTCATGAACGCTAGACGTCGTTCTCAAGACAAGTGGGCGGAAGAAAATAAATCTCAACCACATGATGGCGCAGCAGTCGACAACATCAACGTGTCTTGTGTAACACTTATCAATAGCAGCGCCCCCTCGCCGCTGTCACCATCAACAAACTGTGAGTCGCCGACTCTTTCAACAGTTTCGGTCAGTAACTTAACATCATCCTAGATCTATTGAAACGTACAGCTCCATCTAGCATCAAAACTTTTCATCATGCGGAAACGAAGACTTATCATATTGATGAATCGGCAGACATAATGAGATCTATTAATGTGATTAGTTTATCACTTTCAGTTTCGATTTTCACGAAGAGAATATTGTACTTATCTGCTAAGTTACGTGACAAGCGTCGCATACAAAGTGTTTTCGAAGCTCAAGTTCAGTTTTAGATACCTCTGGGTGGTGTCCTTACATTCCTGAAACCACGGTGATAATTATGCACATTTGTAACTTTGGTTTCTTGACTGAATCATTTCATCATAACTTTCTCCTGTTTAGGAGAAGCTCCTGAACTGAGGGCAATAACGTTAACGTTACTGTAGTCACAAGTCAGTATAAACCAATACGTAAACAACAACAAACATTTAATAATATATTAAGAAAACGTTTTAGAAATGGATGTTTGTGCATTTCTGCTACGTTAAAAAGCGTGAATATTTCGCGTGTTTTTCTTCGTTCTGGATGTGTAGGGCTGATTAAAAGTAAAAGAAAAAACAAAACATTCCAGTATTTAAATTATGAATTAATATACATGATATTTTAAACTAGAATTATATGTTTTATATATATATATATATATATATTTATTTATTTATTCTATTATTTAACAAGCTACTTAATTCGTTGAATACTCAGTTTTCAATTTTTTCAAGTCAAACTGTGTGTGTGAATATATTTTTAGCTCAATCTAGTCGAAGGATACGCGTTTTTTTTTTACTACATCAATTGCTTTTTGCATAATTAAGGTGTTTCGGCTGAAGTTTATAAAATTCTCTGATATTCCTGATATACCAAAGATTGAAATGTTGTAGAATGGACAAGATACTTACGTTAGTTATATTATTCAGCCTACAAAAGCGGATTATGTTAGAGACTGATTGGTTTATAACATAATTAAGATCTGGTTGATTCTTTAGGTCATTGGACTTACTGTGTGTGAATTATGATGAAGACAGACATTCCGTGAGAGACGGCAAATTATAGTAATTATTTTAAAAGATAATTAGAAGCTGGTTAGACATTTACGGATAATCGAATGTATTGTAGGCTTTGTAAAAGAGGCTACTTGATTATAACTATGGTGTTATTTCTTATTGTTATTTTTAGGCTATTTGGTTAGTTTAGATATTTAACTTACAGACCATAGATGGACGCTCAGTGTTTTAATTGTGATTTTGAAAGAGGCTGGAATTCACTTTCGTGATCTAATTTGACATTGAAGTCAGAAAAATTAAAGGCTTGAACCCTTTTCGCACTGTTCCGCCCTAGTTTGATCCTGGCGGACGAGACGTGCGAGTAGACAAATCAGAAGTATATATATTCTAGAATTTTTTCTCAACTGAGCAGCTTTATTTGAAAACACAAGTTGTAGCTCGTAAATTTGCTGCAACAAATAGTTGCTTCGAAAAATTCAGATATTTAGGTCACCCAAACGCAGATCCATTCTTTTTTTTTTTGTTTCTTAATGACAAATACGTATATTTACAGTAAATATTTCTCGCATTCTTTACTAGCAAGAGAACTTAGAGTAGGGTTTGCAACAGAAAATCTTACGACTGTTTTTGTTATGGAGTTTTATTACGTAGAATGTGTCTTTTTAAGTTATTTTAGGATATCTGTAACAGTATAGAAAATAAAGTTCACCACCGACTAATCTTCAAACTACTGGTAATATAAGTAATAACAAAATGTGGATGGATTATTTTGTAACATATTTATTTTCCATTACAGTTTTTTTTTCTTTCTTAAACTATCTTTTTTTTTTCCTTTTTATTATGTTCTATGAAATTCAAAATACATAGATTTTCTGTTGAAGAATAATTACAGCAGCTATTAACTAGTTGAAATTAACCGGAAGTGGCAAGATATGTTGAATAAACCATAAAGTTTGTTGTTGGTGTTTATTATAATTGTAAATTGTCTTTAACGATACGATTGTTTTAACTGCCCTCTGCTGTCGGTAAATGGCTTTACCTTTCTAAAATATTCCAGTTTAACTCAAGTAAGGGTCTCAGAGTCTAATTAGTCTTAGCAAAAGTTAGCGTGAATAGAAATACTTAAATGTGAATGTTTCGCTAGATAAAGTGAGGCTTATGATTATTCTTGCAATCAATTCATCCACCTTCAAAATAGTTCCTACAATTTTAAATTTGTTTGTTTAAACCTTTGATTTTTTTAACTTCATATTGTGTAATATATAAAATGAGTTATATATTTTTATTGTAGGAGTGTTTATCACATTCGTTATTTTCCCAAACATGGTTTTAATTCTACTTGTTTACTTAATTACAGACGAAGTGTAGAAGCGTGGAGCGGAGTTTTATATTTTATCTAATTTATTACTCAAATCCATAAATATTTTAAAATGATAGACGCTGCTCATGAAGTTTATATTTTGTAGCATTGTTTTATATATTTATATTTGTTTTATGAGTGAAAAGTTTCTTTTTTTACGTTATGTTTTAAGAATTATGTTATTTTTTATGATCTCAGACATTTCACTTTGGGAACGAGATTGCTAGTCTGAATGCGTGATATAAAGTTGTAAAACGTGTGTGATTGTGATTTTATGTGTACAATCAGTAACGAGTTGTCTTTTTTTTTTCATTTACAAAATTTTTCATCGTGAAAACTAGTGTGAAAGTGTTAAATGTAGTTATTCACACAAAGCTCTATATTTTATTGTAACTTACACAAAACTGTTCATGTTTATCGGCGTGAGTCGAAGACTTACAATACGAACTTACAGCTTCATAAAACGCATTACCTGCAAACACTAGAGTTTTAGTTTTCCTCGTAGATAAGTACGTTTATTTGCAAACACATTTAAAATCAAATCAATGCACATGAATGTTCGGTAATATATCTTTATGTGATTATATGGACGAGGTATTTTAGAAGATACTAAAGTATTTTACTTAGAAACAACATAACTGAATGCAATCAGAATAATAATAATAAATGGATTTGACTGTAAACAGTTGATATTTCGCAAATTAATGAAAGAAATAAACATTTAATGAGATAGCTTAAGATAATAATTTTATATTAGTCTAAGATGAGACAGTGATGGGCTGACTTGTGGTATTTTGCGTATGAGATTATGTACAATGTGAGAATTTAATTTGTTATCAAATAGCATATTATGTTAACATCAAAAACCAAGTCTGTAACATGTGCAGGTCTTGGTCCACAACCTCTTGTAGCGTAAGTCGAACATATTGTATTGAATGGATCTTATAAAGGAGCACCTGAAGGTTTGTGTGTGGATATGTTTCTGTTATATGAAATTACAGAATCGTTCATCATTTAGGACACTTGTGGTTTTATTATAAAAAACAACAACACACGTTGAAAAAAAATTATAAGTTTTGTAAATGTAAATATTTAGAACAAGAAAGAGGGTGGACTGATAAAATAATAATGAAGAAAGACATTTTATTAATATAGAACTTTAATTTCATACCACTTGAACCACTTCGATTGGTGAAAAATTTTTGGTCATGTAATGTCTCCCAAATTACTTCTATTTAAAAAATGCTCGTTTGGCAATGACTTCTTTCAAATATATGTACAATCTGAAAATGACTCTAATCCGTTTTACGATTTAGTGTTATATTTTTATGCTTAATTGTTGACAGTTGTTTATTTTTATTGTCTTTTTTATGATAAAGTAACGATTTGTTTGAATTCATTGATTATATGTAATACCCTCCTTAAGAAGTTCTAGCAATTGATACACGCAAGCACGTAACATGAAACCGTCTTATATCTTGATAACTGGATTCCCTGTCCGACTTAAAATAATACTTTATCTTAAGGCAAAACCATTTCCCTAAGGTGAAATAACATGCGAGATTCACCTAATACTAAAACTTCCGAATACAAGTGTTCCTGTATGATAAATCTGAATTGTTCAACAGAGACTTCTAATTCAAGGTAATCAAAATTTGGCTATAAAAAGGTTCACCCAAGCTTGCCACTACCATTGTTTTACTAGATACGTAATAAATATGGTTCTCATACATATAATTACTCACAATTTTAACCAAAATCTGCCTAAAACTGCCGAAAGTCTAATGTAAAATAAACTAGACTTTTTCAACAAAAAATGTTTCATTGTATGCTAGAACAATCTTTAACAAACTGGTATAAAGTATTTCATCAGTGCTGATTAATAGACGATAAGAAGAAACACTATTGAGATAAACTAAAACTGACATTCATTTTTTATTACATTACGATAATTTAAATAAAACTGTAACTTGGCGACCCGAAGCCGTTTGATACAAGGGTACAACATAGTGACCCAATACTATCTTATCAAGACTAAACGACGTAGTGACCCAATACTGCCCAACACCAGGCTGTACCACCAAAAGTATGCAATGTAATGACCTTAAACCATACGAGACAATACTTTACAACATAGTAGCCCAAGACTGTTCAACAACAACCTAAGAAGGTGGAAATATTGTTCTGTACTTTATTTTAATTGAAGTTTTAATACCCACACCAACCGTCTTTAGAATACAGGCTACAACACAATTACTCAAGACTGTCCGACTCCTAGTACAATCTGATGGTTCTAAACCATCTAACACAATACTACAACACAGTGATCCAAGATCATCCGACACAGAGTGCAACTTGAGGATCCGAAACTGTTTGATACAATATTCTATATACAATATAACAAAAAAAGACTACAAAACATAATTATCTACAACACACCAGCTATAAATCTATCCGTGATTTAGTTGCAGTGCATAATAAGAAAAATATACAAACTGAAAAAACCCAGTAAAGACAGTAACAGAAGATTTTGCCACAGAAAATGCTACACAAAATTGGTCGACACAAAAATTCTATAAGGTGCTAACACAAGACTGCCAGACAAAATGGTAACACAGAATTGTGCTATACTAAATCCTATAAGATGGTAACACAATACTGTTTAACATAAAGTTCTTCAAGCTGGTACCACAAGATTGTGTTATATCAAATCCAACGAGATAGCAACACAGGACTGTTTCACACAGTGTTCTGTAAGATGGTAACAGAAGACTGTTTGATATGAGTTCTTAAAGATGGTAACGCAAGACTATTTGGCATGAGTTCTTTAAGATGGTAATAAAATATTGTTTGGCATGAGTTCTTCAAGATGGTAATAAAACGTTTGACATCAGTTCTACAAGATGGTAATAACAACATTGTTTGGCATCAGTTTTACAAGATGGTAATAAAACATTTTTATTGACATGAGGTTCTATTGACATTAGATGGTAATAAAACATTTTACTGTTTGACATTGACATGATTAACATAGGTATACAAGATGGTAATAAAACATTGTTTGACATCAGTTCTACAAGATGGTAATAACAACATTGTTTGACATCAGTTCTACAAGATGGTAATAACAACATTGTTTGACATCAGTTCTACAAGATGGTAATAAAACATTGTTTGACATCAGTTCTACAAGATGGTAATAAAACATTGTTTGACATCAGTTCTACAAGATGGTAATAACAACATTGTTTGACATCAGTTCTACAAGATGGTAATAAAACATTGTTTGACATCAGTTCTACAAGATGGTAATAACAACATTGTTTGATATCAGTTCTACAAGATGGTAATAAAACATTGTTTGACATCAGTTCTACAAGATGGTAATAAAACATTGTTTGACATCAGTTCTACAAGATGGTAATAACAACATTGTTTGACATCAGTTCTACAAGATGGTAATAAAACATTTTTTGACATCAGTTCTACAAGATGGTAATAAAACATTTTTACTGTTTGACATGAGTTCTATAAGATGGTAATAAAACACTGATTAACATTAGGTATACAAGATGGTAATAAAACATTGTTTGACATCAGTTCTACAAGATGGTAATAAAACATTTTTACTGTTTGACATCAGTTCTACAAGATGGTAATAAAACATTTTTATTGTTTGGCATGAGTTCTATAAGATGGTAATAAAACACTGATTAACATTAGGTATACAAGATGGTAATAAAACATTGTTTGACATCAGTTCTACAAGATGGTAATAACAACATTGTTTGACATCAGTTCTACAAGATGGTAATAACAACATTGTTTGACATCAGTTCTACAAGATGGTAATAAAACATTGTTTGACATCAGTTCTACAAGATGGTAATAAAACATTGTTTGACATCAGTTCTACAAGATGGTAATAACAACATTGTTTGACATCAGTTCTACAAGATGGTAATAAAACATTGTTTGACATCAGTTCTACAAGATGGTAATAACAACATTGTTTGACATCAGTTCTACAAGATGGTAATAAAACATTGTTTGACATCAGTTCTACAAGATGGTAATAAAACATTGTTTGACATCAGTTCTACAAGATGGTAATAACAACATTGTTTGACATCAGTTCTACAAGATGGTAATAAAACATTTTTTGACATCAGTTCTACAAGATGGTAATAACAACATTGTTTGACATCAGTTCTACATGATGGTAATAAAACATTGTTTGACATCAGTTCTACAAGATGGTAATAAAACATTGTTTGACATCAGTTCTACAAGATGGTAATAACAACATTGTTTGACATCAGTTCTACAAGATGGTAATAAAACATTGTTTGACATCAGTTCTACAAGATGGTAATAAAACATTTTTTGACATTAGTTCTACAAGATGGCAATAACAACATTTTTTGACATTAGTTCTACAAGATGGCAATAACAACATTGTTTGACATCAGTTCTACAGAATGGAAACGCAGGATTGTTTCATAAACAGTTCTACAAGACAGAAAGAAATGCAAGATTGTTTCACACCCTGTTCTACAAGATCCTAACATAAGAGTGTCCGATTAAAATTGTTGGTTTTGTTTGGAGTGTCGTTTAGTACAAAGCTACACAATGGCTTATTTGTACTTTGCTTACTAGATGTATCTAAGTCTGAATTTTAGTGTCGTAAGCACATAGACTTACCATTGAACCATTGGGGGACATCAAACAATTTATGGAAAAAGTTTTTGATAATGAACTTTTTCATGTAAAAAACGTCTGACACCCAGGAACTAAATTCACAAAATAATCTGGTATGCAAAAAAATATAAGAATGTATTTGTGTTGTATTGCTCTGATAATAGGAGAAGCCTGCTTTATGTTTTTGTTTTTTGAATTTTGCACAAAGCAAGTCGAGGGCTATCTGTGCTAGCCGTCTCTAATTTAGCAGTGTAAGACTAGAGGGAAGGCAGGTAGTCATCACCACCCACCGCCAACTCTTGGGCTACTCTTTTACCAACGAATAGTGGGATTGACCGTCACATTATAACGCTCTCAAGGCTGAAAGGGCGAGCATGTTTGGCGCGACGGGGATGCGAACCCGCGACCCTCAAATTACGAGTTGCACGCCTCAACTCGCTTGGCCATGCCGGGCCCCGGAGAATGCTGTAGAATTCTGTGAAAATCGTTAAGAAAACCATCCATAGAGATGAAGATAAAACGAGATATAACTCAAATAAGAAAACGAAAGATTGTTCTCCATATTTATACCATTTAAAAAAAAAGCGATGCATGAAATTTGATTTTCATACTTAAATGATTAAATTTCACGAATCCATTTAAAAACGCATCTATTTTCAACTGCATTATCGTCAATAAGGAAATGTGACCAAACTTTTTAATAAATATTTCACCATGAAAAGTGAGTAAATCCAATCCAAAGGAAAACAAAGTGCCTGACAGGTTTTATTTAAAATGGTTTTTGATGAAGATATTTTAAATACTGATATCACTGCACAACGAGGGTTGTGCTTCTTGAACACTGTTGGGTGTTTCTTATAGTTTTTTGGCTGCTGATCACGAAAACCAAGTCCAAATTTGCCCATCACGTACCGTTTCATCGAAATCTTCAGTTTTGCTACAATGGAAAAACGATATCAGGGCAACTGGAATCCGTCAATGCTTGCTGACTACTGTTGGACACTGCAAGGTGATGCATCGGACATTGAATACAAACGAAAATCAGTAGCAAAACACTTTTAATTATGTTGAACTTAATATCGTATTAGAAACATAAATGCAATTAAATACGTTATTGCCGGTAAACAGTTAACTGTCTATTTCTCAGAGTTCCTACGTGATGAAGCAAAACCAAAACTATATTTGTGCATACTCATCAGGAACCTGTCACAATCAGCAAAAACTTTTGAGGAAGCAAAACTTTTCAAAAAAATTGTTGTGCGGTGTAATTTATATTAATTGTTTTAGAAATACCGAAAGTCATAATTTCACAATGTCGTGAAATACCAAAAGCTTACAAACAGAAATGCTCTATCTGATTTTTTTAATGTTTAATGTATACCGGTACTACTTAGGTAAATATCTCATGGAACTTTGCTGATTATTCTTATTTGTGCTTTGTCCTTTACTAGGACTTTTTGGGATTTTGCATCGAGACACTTTAACAACCATTTCTCCAGTTAATGGTCCTGAATTAGGACTGTTTAAGGTAAATTTTCTTATCTATTAATTTATTTCCAACTGATCTCCACCCTCCCGTAGCCAATCTGTTTTTCCTGTTGTTTTTGTTTTCACTTTTCTAGTTTTCTTAATCTCCACTTGTTCTTTTTCTGCTTCTTCATTCTTCATAATACGTGTTTTCTACGTCCTCAGTTAGTGCCTTGTCAGCAATTTTTTTTTCTTTTCATTTTTCCTTTTCCTACTTTAGACTTATATTGAAATACAAGGGTGGCTGTCGAACATTGAACTTTGACCTTTAATATTAACTTGACCTTGATATTTGACCCCTTTGATACCATAGTCAACTTTTACGTCTTTGGTTAGCTACACAAGCTTCTGTAATAGGTGATTGAGTCTTGATTTTGGAGTTCATTTAACGCGATTAATTTAAGAAAATTTCCTCTCCCTGTCATATCCCCCTTCACCCCACCCCCACCCAAAACGCTTTTATTAAATAAAATAATTTAGGAAACATTATTAATTGTGTTTCTACTAAACCTTATGTGATAAGTTTTGATAAATATCAAACATATATATATATTTTTAAATTTTTGTGGATCAGCGAAAAGATTGAGGACTTATAACGATAAAATTCGGGTTTCGATACTCAAGGTGGGCAGAACACAGATAACTCATTATGTCCTTTGTGCTTAAAATAAACAAACAAAATCTTTTTTTTTACTCTTTACGTACGAGAAAAAATCAATTTATCTTGATTTCATAATTATCAAAATTCCTTCAAAAAGCGAATGAGAGAACAATAAACGCGTATTTTGTGGGTTTTTTTTCTTTCATTTGTTAGAATATACAACTTTACATGTGCTTTGTACATATTCAATAGTATCAAACTAAGCCTAATACTGACTTTGCGTTAAGCCTGGTCTTCAACTCTTTGACTTCAGAAGGTAAAGTCTGCAACTGGAAACTGAACATTCATTATTCTTACAGCTCCACTGGGAGATGATTACATGGCATGTATAAAAAGTACAAGAAACGTGTAACGTAACTTTGTTATTATTTCAAGATTTTGAATATTTTGTCAGCTTCTTCTGCACTATATTTAAACTTGAATCTTTTTTTTTCCTAAGACAAAATCTAATACTACCGTAGACCTATAAATGTTGACAATAATAGGTTTGTTTGTTTGTTTTGGAATTTCGCAAAAAGCTACTCGAGGGCTATCTGTGCTAAATTTAGCAGTAGGCAGCTAGTCATCACCACCCACCGCCAACTCTTGGGCTACTCTTTTACCAAACGAATAATGGGATTGATGTTTATAATGCCCCATTTCAAAACCCGCGATCCTCGGTTTACAAATGCCAGGCCTAACAATAAAAACAGATCCCAATAGGTTGTGTTAATATTTCAAACTGACGAAATGTGTGTAAAATCGTTTGTTTGTTTTTAAATGTCACACAAAGCTACACGAGGGCTATCTGGGCTAGCCGTTTCTAATTTAGCAGTGTAAGACTAGAGGGAAGGCAGCTAGTCATCACCACCCACCGCCAACTCTTGGGTTACTCTTTTACCAACGAATAATGGGATTGACCGTCACTTTATAACACCCCCACTGCTAAAAGGGCGACCATATTTGGTGCGACGGGGATTCAACCCCGCGATCCTCGGATTACGAATCAAGCGCCTGACCATGCATGTTAAGTTTTTGTCATTGTTAGTTTATTATTTACTCAACAGTACTTTTAGCTCAGGTGAGACAAATGTCGAACATCTAGGAAACAGTATCTTCTGAAGACAGTCAAAAAATAAAGTGATTAAATGGTTAGTCGACTATAACTACGGTCCCTAATTTATCATATGAAGTCTCTTACAGAAAACACTGTAAAAAATTCCGAGACCCGGCATGGCCAAGCTTGTTAAGTTGTGCGACTCGTGATCTGAAGGTCGCGGGTTTGCATCCCCGTCGCGCCAAACATACTTGCCCTATCCCCCGTGGGTGCGTTATAATGTGACGGTCAATCTCAATATTCGTTGGTAAAAGAGTAGCCCAAGAGTTGGCGGTGGGTGGTGATGACTAACTGCCTTTCCTCTAGTCTTACACTGCTAAATTAGAGACGGCTAGCGCAAATAGCCCTCGAGTAGCTTTGTCATTACACTGTGGCTAATACTGTACATTTAATATATGATAGTTCTACCTGTCATTACACGGTGGAGGTCCTCTATATTTAACATATGATAGTTCTACCTGTCATTACACGGTGGAGGTCCTCTATATTTAATATATGATAGTTCTACCTGTCATTACCGTGGAGGTCCTCTATATTTAATCTATGATAGTTCTACCTGTCATTACACCGTGGAGGTCCTCTATATTTAATATATGATAGTTCTACCTGTCATTACAATGTGGAGGTCCTCTATATTTAATATATGATAGTTCTACCTGTCATTACATCGTTTAGGTCCTCTATATTTAATATATGATAGTTCTACCTGTCATTACACCGTGGAGGTCCTCTATATTTAATATATGATAATTCTACCTGTCATTACACCGTGGAGGTCCTCTATAATTACTATATGATAGTTCTACCTGTCATTACACCGTGGAGGTCCTCTATAATTAATATATGATAATTCTACCTGTCATTACACCGTGGAGGTCCTCTATAATTAATATATGATAGTTCTACCTATCATTGCACGGTGGAGGTCCTCTATATTTAATATATGATAGTTCTACTGTCATTACACCGTGGAGGTCCTCTATAATTAATATATGATAGTTCTACCTATCATTGCACGGTGGAGGTCCTCTATATTTAATATATGATAGTTCTACCTGTCATTACACCGTGGAGGTCCTCTATATTTAATATATGATAGTTCTATCTGTCATTACACCGTGGAGGTCCTCTATATTTAATATATGATAGTTCTACCTGTCATTACACCGTGGAGGTCCTCTATATTTAATATATGATAGTTCTACCTGTCATTACACCGTGGAGGTCCTCTATATTTAATATATGATAGTTCTACCTGTCATTACACCGTCGAGGTCCTCTATATTTAATATATGATAGTTCTACCTGTCATTACACCGTGGAAGTCCTCTATATTTATCTGAAAGGTCCTCTATATTTAACATACACAATAGGTTTATAGTTGATAGTTCTACCTGTCATTGCATGTTTGTTTGCGACGGGGATGCAAACCCATGATCCTTAGATTACAAGTCAAGTGTCTTAACCTCCAGGCCATGTCGGGCCAAATGCAAGTTGTAAATATACTTTATCTTGCATTTCCTAAAGAGATCCCTGTTCTTACATTTTAGTTACTTCTATAAAAAATAAATTAAGAATAAACAAGAAGAACAAGAAATAAATTACTTCCCCAAATATTGTTTTCTCTTGTTTTCAATTGTGAATGACACTTACTCTTACCTTTTTTATACTAATGGTAGTAATGCACAAAATAATTTATATTTAAATAATGCACCAAAGAATATAGATTAATAACTGTCAAAAAGCAGACAATTTACTCCAAAAAACAACAGTTGTTTTGGCTCTCTAACTATGAGACAAAACCTGTTACAATTTCATTCAAACTAGCCATTGCGATTCTTGTGGGTATCAAACGTGTATCATAAGTGAAACTGATGCTAGTCTGTTTAGAACACAACATAGTACAGTCAGTCATTTGATGGATGAAAACCTAGCGTTTCTGTTGGTCAGAGGTTATATATAATTAAATGTAAGATAGAACTTTTAACGAATCCTAAAAGAAAGGATGTGGTTAAGTAGGTGTGGTAGGAGGGGTCCGATTTTTTATTTAACCTTTTCTTGATGGTTCATGGGTCAACGGCCATGTCATTGCATTTGTTGACTTGCATTAACAATTTTATTGGACTACTATATGACCCGGCGCGTTAAGGCGCGCGACTCGTAATCTGAGGGTCGCGGGTTCGCATCCCCGTCTCGCCAAACATGCTCGCCCTTTCAGCCGTGGGGGCGTTACAATGTTACGGTCAATCCCAATATTCGTTGGTAAACGAGTAGCCCAAAAGTTGGCGGTGGGTGGTGATGACTAGTTGCCTTCCCTCTGGTCTTACACTGCTAAATTAGGGACGGCTAGCGCAGATAGCCCTCGAGTAGCTTTGCGCGAAATTAAAAAAAACAACAAGAAACTCCGACAATGGTATCATCAACGATCTAATTCTTACTGCTACATGTTTTTAAAATAACTTAAAAGCTCGAATACTGAACTTTAACAACATGTATTTTATTAACGTACCGCCAGAGAGCTCAAAACGGAAGTAACGTATTAAACGAAACTTCAAATTTTTCCAGACGAAAATATACACGTCTTAACATTTTAACATTTTAATAAAGAAAAATATATTTTAAACAATTTTACTTTGTGTTTATATGATGTTTAACCTGTATTTTGTAGTTTTATGTTTTCCCAATAAAGTACAGTAAAGTATTTTTCCCAATAAAAATAAATAATTCAATATTCTCTGACAAACACGGTTCCCAGAATTACGTCTTTTCTTTTAATGAAATTCTTTTTTGTATCTAAATAACGTTTGCACTTTCCCATTTTTCCCTTCAAGCACGTTGCTTCAGCGAAACGTTTTCTCGCAAAACTTTGAAAAAGTGTTTTCTCAGTTTTCGCACTTAGCAACAGAAAGACATTTGAAAGTTTCTGTATAACTTTCAGAGTCTCGTTGTTAAGACTTTGAGAATAATTGTGTACATTTTTTCCTTTAAAATTCCGTTTAATTTATTGCATCGTTCATAATGACTGTAGGCTTAAATTCCTTCAGAAATGCTTTACAGTATTTGTAAACGAAAATATATAAATTATGAGGCGCCGTTGCTGAGTATTTGGATTTGTCTCTAATCAGATTCTTTATGTATTAAGCATGGTTTCTATAGTAATCTAACAGCTTTCTTTAGAATTTTAGCTAAGGAGTAAAAATGAATTGAGACAGTGATTCGTTGTTATCATTTTTAACAATAGCCTCTGCTTTAGATTCCATGTACTTTATAATTATAATTCAGCTCTTGCATAAAGTTTTACGGTACTTTGCCATTTACGCAAGTTCTTCACTATTACTGTTCTTTAATTCCCTTATTAACAGCCCCTATATCATATGTATCAGTTTATATTGGTTTGGTTTATTTTGAATTTCACGCAAAGCCACACGAGGACTATCTGCGCTAGCTGTCCCTAATTTAGCAGTGTATGACTAGAGGGAAGGCAGCTAGTCATCATCCACCACCGCTAACTCTTGGGCCACTCTTTTATCAACGAATGGTGAGACTGATCGCACATTATAACGCCCCCACAGCTGAATGGGCGAGCATGTTTGATGCAACCGGGATTCAAACCGGCGATCCTCGGATAATTGACACTAATCGTATTCTCAAAAGTTAGTTTCTAAGCTTTAAATAAACAATTCCCTCAAATATTGCACGAGTGAACTGTGTTTGAGTATTTAAACAAAATTCATCAAGACTCTTCATTATAAAAACAATTATCTCTGTAAAACGTTGAGATGAAATTAAAAAGTTCTCTCTCTAGAATAATTTATATTTTTTGTTTTATGAGAAAAGTGACTTTTAAACTGGATAAGCTAAGGCTTAAGAAACATTGAATTTATTAAATATCTTGTATAAGATACGTTAATTATAACAAGATTTTGATATATAATTTGCTTCTTTAGATTTTAAGCCTTGTATATTGTCATCATTTATGTATTGTGGATTATTTGATAAATATTCACTTATCAATTAGTCTTTAAACTTGGAAGATTTAATTTTCTCTAACACCAAGGGGAAAAATATTTATATCAACAGTTGGAAGCCATTGGGTGTTAATTCTTCTTCACGTGCAATTTATTTCTGATGTTATTATTATGGGGCCCGACAAGGCCAGGTGGGTTAAGGTGTGCGACTCTTAATCTGAGGGTCGCGGGTTCGCATCCCCGTCGCTCCAAACATGCTCGTCCTTTCAGCCGTGGGGGCGTTATAAAGCGACGGTCAATCCCACTATTCGTTGGTAAAAGAGTAGCCCAAGAGTTGGCGGTGGGTGGTGATGACTAGCTGCCTTCTCTCTAGTCTTACACTGCTAAGTCAGGGACGGCTAGCACAGATAGCCCTCGAGTAGCTTTGTGCGAAATTCAAAAACAAACAAACATTATCATGGTTAATGGTTTTGATTCGATCACGCAATCCTAACTCTTAGTTACTAACAGATCTTCCGTCAGTGTAGAAGCAGAGGATTCGATCTCAGGTCTTCTTTCTAAGAAAAAGAATTACAAAGACAGATGTGCTGTCCACACGTCAGATATGTCTCCACTGAAACACCGATCAACGGTGACGTTAACAGAAATACTCAAGTTTTGCTGGCTTCTCTTCTTGGTTGACTGATGTTTTGTCAGTTAGATGGATGTATATAGCTCCATCACATTTCATTTTGTCTCGTGCATAGTTCATATTCCAATATTTTATTGTTTTCTTCATTTGATTATGTGACCTACTTCTCTGAAATTACATTGTCTTCCGTATGTATCCAATACTTCCTGAATCCTAGTCTTTATTCTATCTCTAGTGTATTGTAGTACACATTTATAACATTACCGAAACAATAGCAACCAATTATTCATTCAATGTAAGTGATCGTACAAGTTACTTACCATGATCATGATTAACCTCTGATTACCTCATCCTTTCCATGAGTAAAATATTGTTCTTTCGGCACATTTGCAAAAAAGACAAAACTTCATCTATTTCTTTGTAGGTAAAATTTAATTATGATCAAATCCGACGACTTTAGGTTACAGTCTCTCCAAAGTAAATAGTATTAATCGTACGTATATAGAACGTACTGATTTTTGGTTTGGTTTTTGAAGTTCACGCAAGGCTACACGAAGGCTATATACGCTAGCCGTCTCTAATTTAGCAGTGTCAGGCTAGGGGGAAAGCAACTAATCATCACCACCAACCGCCAACTCTTGGGCTACCCTTTTACCAATCTATAGTGGGGTTGACCGTCACATTATAACGCCCCCACAGCTAAAATGGTGAGCATGTTTGATGTGACAGGGATTCGAACCCGCGACCCTCGGAAGAAAGTACTGATAGACTGATATGTTATGTGAAAAATGTGTGTGTGAGTAAAATGGTAACTGGGGAAAAACGTTTTTGTTCAACTACAACCGTTGAGTAAATTATAAGAAAAAGAATGTGGAACGTTACTACGTCATTACTGTTCGCATTGCCAAGTTCTGTCGTATTCTATCTGACGATCCTACATCCAGATAATAATCTTGCAGGGTCGTTTATTTTACAAAAGGCTCTATCAAAAAGTTGTTATGTTCAAAGCACACCATTATTCTCTCGTTAACCTTCTAATGTACTAGAATGACATTTTTTCCAGCGCCTATTTCAACGGTTCAATCACATAGAAATCCGTGCGTCCAGCGACCACACGAGTTTATTATCTGATGGATTAGCATGAATACCAGTTTAATTCTCTAGTTAATCCTTATACCAATTTTCCAGATGAAGATAATTTGGATCATGTTATGCAATATTTTCTGGAACACATAGACAGCTTTTACCACTTTGCCACAATTTGCTTTCCACAGCCAGAGTACGACTTGCTGCAGGTCTCATTCAGAATGGTCCTGGTGGTCCAAGTTGATCCGTATTCTTTTGTTTACCCCCTATCTTTAAAATCATCACATGTTCGAACTAAACACAAATGTTTTATGTTAGATTATGAAATTTGCGTCGAAAAGAGCTATTGCATATCCTTCTCCAGAGCGAACAATTTTTATTAGTATGTCATCACCAACAAAACGTCAAATGATGTCAAAATACGGTTCTGACATATTCTATTTTATTGCGGCTCTATACGGCTGTGATTATTGCGTGATTTGACGACTTGCTCACTCAGTTTTAATATACCGTAATCAATCTTCTAAATTCGGAATTCTATAATAAGGTTTGAAGTTGTTTAAATATTAATTTTCGTGATATAGTTTAGCGCAAATACAATGTTCAGTTGTTAACTCAAGTAATACGATCTATCATTGTATTAAAATGTGGAATTTAATTTTTTTATAAGATAATAAGTTTAATATAAACTGAATGTGTATTTTATTGGAAGTTTTCCTGTTTAAGTGTGAATAATTTATTTGTTAACTATGTCTGTCATACTAAAACACATTGTACACGAACAACAAGTACTACGTATTAACATGTTATTATTTTGAAAATACATACAAAATTTATACAAAAAGCCTTTGTTAGTTTCTAAGAATTATATCCATATTGTTTGTTTATGTTATGGATTTTTCCCTTGGTGGAATTGAAACGCCACGTTTTGAAATGGTCAGCGATCAGTTTTGTGTAGAAATAATAAAAACCCTTCTTGGAGCTATCTTATAGTTACATATATTAGTAAGTTTGTAGAAAAGAAGACAGGACAACGTAAGAAAAGTTAATGTAAGCGATTCCTTGTGGATTATATTTATGATTTAAGATTTAGAATTTAGGTATTGTCCCTTTTGAAAATTAGTATAGACGAAAGTATGAGAAAACCCGAGATCCACATATTTACGTTATAAAATACGTATCTATAGAAAATTAAGCCTAATTTGTATTTGAGACTTTATTGAAATGGAATAATGTTTTCACGTATGCCCAGTAAGAAACGAACGTTCACATTATCATACACAATCTTTATTAATTATTGTGCGAACAAAAGGTGTAAATATTTGAACATTTGAATTGTTCCGTCGATCTTTTAAGATTATTTCTGTTTTGCAATTACTTTGATCAACAACAATTTAGGGCAAATTTTCCTTCCATACTTGAACAACTTATAACGACGAGAATAATTGTTTTTTGAAATGGTTAGGTGTGATGACTTGTAAGTTTATTATGTTGTTACACCTCGGCGTAAGGCGTCTGGAAACATGGATGATTTCCATAAGTAGGTGCTAGCAACGCAGTAGGCCCGGCACGGCTAAGCGAGTTAAGGCGTGCGACTCGTAATCTGAGGGTCGCGGGTTTCGCATCCCCATCGCGCCAAACATGCTCGCCCTTTCAGCCGTAGGGGCGTTATAATTCTACGGTCAATCCCACTATTCGTTGGTAAAAGAGGAGCCCAAGAGTTGGCGGTGGGTGGTGATAACTAGCTGCCTTCCCTCTAGTCTTACACTACTCAATTAGGAACGGCTAGCACAGATAGCCCTCGAGTAGTTTTGGCGAAATTCAAAACACAAACAAACAAACAAGCAACGCAGTAAACAAGACGTGAGATTGTACTTGTGTGGATACGAATGCGAAACAGATAGATACACGTGTTTGGATAACCATCGGATGAAGGCGGTGATAGTGGGTTGTCGATGTATAGAGATCCAAGGGTTAGTCAATATGAGATATCTTTTAAGATCAAGTGACCTCATAGTTCCACAAAGTAACACCAGAAGACAGATTGTATGCCAATAGAGTGGCCACTTTTACAAAGTGGCGGCAAGAGGCGAATAATTTAAAAAAAATGTTTGTTAGTGAGAGAATTATTCCATATCCTCTTTCATGTGTTTTAAACTGTGATTCTAATCTCTTATTTCGTCTCAGAAATTTTACAAAATACTGTAAAATGCTTCACAAAAACGCCCAGCACAGCCAGATGGTTAAGCCGCTCGACTCGTAACCTAAGGATCACGAGTTCAAGTCCCCGTCACACCAAACATACTCGCTCTTTCAGCCGTTGGGGCGTTATAATGTACGGTCAATCCCACTATTCATTGGTAAAAGAGTAGCCTAAAGGTTGGCGATAGGTGGTGATGACTAGCTGCCTTCCCTCTAATCTTGCACTGCTAAATTAGGAACGACTAGCGCAGATAGCTTTCCTGTAGCTTTGCGCGAAATGCAAAAACAAAAACAAAACAAACAAACAATTCAATTAATTCACTCATCGTGAACCCTCGATACGATATCAAGGAAGTTCATGAGCGGATATAGACTCAATATTGTTTGTAACTTTGTAAAATTTTTGTATATAAATCATTTTTTTGTAATAACCGTTATTACAAATTGTATTATTGTCTCTATATTAAAATATATTTGTATTAATAAAGGAAATTACTCGTGTCAGTCATTTTGGCAAATATCGCAAATTAGATACATATCAACATTTGTTTAACTTCTAAATTCACGTTACAGTTTAACTCAGTTTTATGCTATTTCGCTTCGTAATGCATAACATAATAAAATGGGGCTTATTCGAGATATATTATTACACGTAGCAGGATTTGAATATTATCTCATTCTTAGTATTCAGCAAATTGGCTGGATATTTCGCGCCGAAATCGGGACAAATGTATCAAAACAAACGGAACAACTATCTAGAGTGCTTATAGATTTTAGTGGATTCAAAATAAATATTTCTATCTTGAGAAGATAAATCGACATTAATTCTAGCCTAGTTTATTTACGTTTAGATATTCCATAGTTGTAAACTTGAAAACATATTATTTGCATTTGATGGATTTAACTTGTTTCTGTGGGTTTTTGGTTCTTTTCTTGACAATCCATCTTCTCTTTTCAAACTAACAGTTAACTTGTGCAATAGGTAAGTATCAAATGCCAACACGAAACTCACTTATTATATATATAAACAATTGCGATGTTTAGTTACTAGGATATCAATAATCTGATGACTCAATCAGACTAGCTCAGCATTGACAGCAACAAACAAGATTGCAAAACAGGAATCTTTATTCGCAGTAACATGGCCTTCAAAAGATGATAAACTGGTTTAGGTGGACCTTTACCATTAAGTTCTGGTTCTTGGAGCAGGTTAAGCACGTGTATATAAGACGAAGATAAACGTAAGATTAAATCCGAACGAAAGTTTCCAGTGCGTTGTTCTATGGTCTATATTAATCTGAACAAGTCTATCTATCAACCCTCATAAAGAGTACAACCCGATCATGAGCTTTATGAAATGGTCGTCATGGTTTCTAATCCAATCTTTGCTCAGTGAGATTAATGCGATCTTTACGACATTTCATAACTTGTTTGTGAGGACGCCATCTATATAATATACAACGTCTGCTTGTCTTTTGGTATAACTGAATACACCTAGAAAAATCTATTTTTCTTTACTGTAGAAAAACATCTCTATCAAATTTCATCACAGTCAAACACAATAACTATTATAACAGCAACTTAGAAAACATTAATGTTGAAAGCTCATCATAAATAATCTTCCACGCAACTTTAACATTCAGAAGTAGAAAAACCCCAGGTAAAATGTTTCACAAAGACCAATGGATGTCAAACCAGTCCTTTAGTGAGAAAGTGTTGGACAAGGAACAATTGGTTTTTATGGATGTTAAACCATTCTTTCACTGCCAAAGTGTTAAACAAGGAACAATGGCTTTTATTAGGTGTTAAGCCACTCTTTTAGCTCCAAAGTGTTAAACAAGAAACAATGGAGTCTAATGGACGTTAAACCACCCCTTTACTACCAAAGTGTTAAACAGGGGATTATGGGGTCTAATTGTTGTTAAACTAATCATTTGTTGCCAAAGTGCTAAGCAAAGAACAAGGTAATTTATTTCTGTGGTTTTGATGGCTGATTGGGTCAATGAATAGTCTATAAGTCTTTATAGTTTTGCAATTATTACGCCTGAATCCTGTACAATTAAACAAAAAGCATCTCCAATTATGAATTTTCTATCCTTCTTTCTCTCAGTTATATTACGGTTAAATCATAAAACAGCAGTTTTGGAAGTCAATGCCACTTGGTTTTTTTTGAACGACAGCACCACTTATATTTTGCGTGAGACTTGGGTTTTATAAAAGAATCACAAACCTTACATTAATAACTGTAAGAGTATGTTTATCTAGATTAGAATACTATAGGATTTTTTTCTGTCCTCGGACAGCTTCACTTAACAACTACCTTAAACCTCGCATTTAGTAATAAGCTTATGATTAGAATTAATTCGTCTAATGTTGATGCATTGGTAATATTTAAAGTTACAAAACCACCGTTTAAAATGTGCTGATAGTATCAAAAAGTGTGTGTGTAAGTGTTCTAATTAAGCATGATGTTGGTCTGTGAGCTGAAACAAAAACAAAGAAGAAAGGAAAGCAGTTAAAGAAGTATTTATTTTTATATATGCAAAAACGGCTCGTTTGGGTTGAGAAAATATTTTACGTAGAAGAGCTAACAACGTTTCGACTTTCTTCGGTCATTATCAGTTTGTTTTGGTTTTTTTTGTTTTTTTTTAACCTGACGATGACCGAAGAAGGTCGAAACGTTGTTCGCTCTTCTACGTAAAATATTTTATCAACCCAAACGAGTCGTTTTTACATATATATTTCTCTACAAGTGGGTTTTCTCGACATCACTGAAGTATTTATTTTTGTAATTAAATTCGGTAAATGTTTTCGGTAATGACGTAAATATTTACTGCATTTTTAATAAAGAAAATGACACATTATTCTTATAACGATGTGTTTCGTTGAAAGACTGAACTCATAAATGTTTATGTCCTTAAACAATTCAAAATATCAGAAAATATAAACTTACCTCTGTTTTTGCGTTATTACATGCACCATATAATTGCTTTTTTTTACTAATCAATTCTGAAATTATGTTTGTTTGTTTTTTAATTTCGCACAAAGCTACTCCAGGGCTATCTGCGCTAGCCGTCCCTAATTTAGCGGTGTAAGACTAAGAGGGAAGGCAGCTAGTCATCACCACCCACCGCCAACTCTTGGGCTACTCTTTTACCAACGAATAGTGGGATTGATCGTCACATTATAACGCCCCCACGGCTGAAAGGGCGAACATGTTTGGCGCGACGGGGATGCAAACACGCGACCCTCAGATTACGAGTCGCACGCCTTAACACGCTTGGCCATGCCGGGCCCTCTAACAATTTTGAATAATAATGTAACTTTTAATTCAAGGACTTGATAACAATACTTTACATTTAAATATTAGACAAAATGAAACTGTGTTATTTGTAATTTCACAAAGGAGAAAGTTTTGCTGGGGAAACATTGTGACCAAAATAAACAAACTTTTACTCTGTACAACCAAAAAACCTTTTGTGAAATACTTTAGAATGTTACTATGACAAACAATCTTATAAAATTGTATTACAGGTCTGTTTTCACTTCCTCAAAAATAAAACTGAAAATAAAATCTGTGACGTCGAGAACTCATGCATTATTTGATTCGCTGAAGGCAGTATCTATGATTTCTTATAGGGGCTATCTGCTGAGTCCACCAAAGGGAATTGAACCCTTGAGTCTAGTGTTATAAATCCGTAGCCTTATCGCTATACCAGAGAGGGACTAGCTGCAGGCTCTCTTATGAACTACAGCTTTGATTATTTAAAACTCATCAGTTAGTACTCTTATAATAGTGATATGAAAATAAACACGTAATATGGTCATTAAACTGCTCGCCCACTGTATAATACTAACTTATAAATTAAATGTAATGTTTTGTTTCATGTGTAAAACAAAAACTCAACATATTAAGAAACCAAATAAACACAGCCACATAACCATGTTCACCTGATAAAGTTAACAATGAAATCGGCAAAATAACACAACACTTCATCAATACCAATAAATGTCTTCCAAAAACAGTTGAAAAATTTTAAGATATACCAAGGCCAACAACACACAAACATCAATAAATCCCAAGATACAAAACTACAAAAATGCTGTCTACCATATATTCTTGATATCAGGGAATAAATAACCAATACTTGAAAAAAAAAAACAACAAACTTATAACAAAACACAGGTTTCAGTAAACACCGAATTTATTCAAAAACTAGGTACAAAACTAAAGTCCATACTATATAAAAATACACTGACAAACACAACACCAACATTATTTATAAAATGCAATGCAACAACTGCCACGACTTCTATATTGGAGAAATAAGCAGAAAAATGGAAACTTGATTCAAACAACAACAACAACAAAAAAAAAAAAAACACCTTCACATGTTTTTGAACACTGCAAATCAAATAAACACAACATACCCATAGAAAACATCCAGATACTAAACAGGGGAAACAATCATAAGCAAATGCAAAATCAAAGAAGCCCAACTTGTACAGCAACTGAAACTAAAATTAAACCAATATAAAAAAAACACCTTTATACCTATACTAATTAATAATTTAACATCCAACTGCAACGCCACTTATACTCCAGTACTCATTTATACTCTCGTTCCTAAGACATGCGCCTGGCAACAGTCAGTTGCAAACTATCTCTTTGTTAACCTGAAGATGACTTAAGAAGAACGAAACGTTGTTCTGTACTTTATTTTAATTAAAATTCTAATATTCATACCAGTAATCTTGGGCCCGGCATGGCCAGGTGGTTAAGACCATCGAGTCGTAATCGAAGATCGCAGGTTCGAACTCCCGTCACACCAAACATACTCGCCCTTTCAGCTATAGGGGCGTTATAATGTGACGGTCAATCCCACTATTTGTTGGTAAAAGAGTAGCCCAAGAGTTGGCGGTGGGTGGTGATGACTAGCTGCCTTCCCTCTAGTCTTACACTGCTAAATTAGAGACGAATAGCACATATAGCCCTCGAGCAGCTTTGTGCGAAATTCAAAAACAAACAAACCAAGATGATAAACAATTTTTACTGTCAGGTAAGCTTCGAATGCGTGAATCGTTTTTGAATTATAGGTAATAAGAAACCATAAGAAAGTCGTTTCTAAGTTAAAAAAACTAAGTTATACTTTTATATTAAGTTACCGTAACAATACAACACGTTTCAGTTAAAAGTAGGGCACTTTTGATATTCGTTACGTATTTTCACGCCTGCGCACACTTCAACTTCAAATAAACAATTTTTTGGCAATAAATAATATTTTGTGCGATGACCCAGTGTATTCTTTACATTATATGTCAAGTTGTGTTTCTGAAACTTAAGTACATGCAAGAGTAAGTGTACTCTTCACTAAGAAGGATTTTAAAAAATATTTGTTTTATCCTGAAAAAACATGCTTTGTTTCAAAAAATAGTGGTCCAAAACATGTTTTACGTTACATAAAATTATACGGAGTATAGTTGTTCACATTAAAATGTATTTTGTGCCTCGTTATTTTGTGTGTTTTGGTGGTAGAAAAACCACAGCGGACTATCTACTCAGCCCATCAAGGGGAATCGAACCCCGGTTTTAGCATTCTAAATCCGTTGACATACCGCTGAACTAGCGGGGTGCTTGTTGTTTTGGTGTCTGTGTTTCGAATCAAATATAGTTTTTTTAATTTATTTATTAAGTCCTGAGTGACGAAAGACAGCTTTTGAAATATTCCTTCCAACTTTTTACACCAGGATGAAATTTGTTAACACTTTCACTAATGAAACACCCACAAGAAAGTACAGTTTCTCATAAAGTTCGACAAACATTAAGCCTTAATTACAAACCCATAGTTTAATGGAAATACGTTCTTTTCTTAAGGGGTTTTTGAATCCTTTTAAAATCATCATACAGTGATACACCAAAATAAATTTAGGTGCGTGAATATTGTTATATCATTGCGATTTATCAGTGTTCGACATTAAAGTAATTCCACTGTTTAATGAGTATATATACACATCACCATTATAACAGGCCTAACCGCATTTATTTGGCTTGCTGATACAAGCTATGCTGATGAGCCTTGAATAGGAGAAACAGCAACCCACAGCAAATGGTACAGCCAATCAAATAATATATTAGGTCTCTACATCACAGAATCTCTTTTCAATTTTGCCTTCAGCGAAATATATCATTATTGCTGTCGCAACTCATGAACCTGTCGCATTTTCGGTTACATTTTAAAAGTATTTTAAACAATATGTTCTCTCAAGGGAATGTGAAATACATTTAAGACACAGAATCTGTCAGTCGCAAATAGATGTAACTTAGTGGGAGTAAAAGGTATTTGACTTTGAGGGTTTCACAGTAGGGATATTATTCTGTTTTGAAAGATTTGTGAAAAACTGTTTACAAAATTAAACAGTCTACAAAGACTAACTATTACAAAACTAGGACTAGGTGATCGCACAACTTGTATGTATTAAATTGTAATAAAATAAATAGACGTGCAGTTTTCTCGTTTTTGCTTGTTACTATTAATTATGCCACTCGATGACAAACAATCAGGTTTACCAATATCTTATTCTTCCTAGGAGGTTGAAACTACTTTTGAGATGCCGCTTTCTGAACACTTTTACTTTGTAATGGAGCTCCAGTGTCGTAAAAGGTCCAGTGAAGTTCAATAGCGAAATCTGTAAAAATAATAACATAAAAGCTGTAGCTATCCGTAGTATAGTCCTTAAAAACAAAGGTCAACATTGCATCTAATGTGTACTTGTGAAAATGAAATCGAGAGTTATTTTCCAACACCTCGTCAAGAAATTTCTTTATCAAAGTAATGGAGTCAGGAAACGTGTGCTTGAAGATTTATAACGCTGAAAGTTCGAATTCGGTTCCTGCGGTGGATAGAACAGCGGGCAGTCCATTGCACAACTTTGCATTTAAATAAACGATGACTAAAGTATGTTTGACTTATTAAATAATTACTCATGTAATGAGACTGCGTATCAAAGAGTTCGGAAGTAGGTAACTAAATGAACAAAAATGTTCGTGGTTATAATAAACACGTGATCAAAACAAGAGGTCAGTGTCCCTAGGATGACATATAATCTCAATCGGTGGCATGACATATCTCAAAAATCAAAAGAGGGATTAAACATTTTCAAAAATGGTTTTAAGGAACACCAATGTTTTGTCATTTTAGATTTTGTAACATAAGTAAATGAGTACTACACATAACTTTTAACGTTTCAAACATTACATTACATCTGTTTGATTTCATATGTACTGTACCTTCGAAAATTTAGCTATAATGTATTTTTCTAGAAAAAAGGCAGACATGGCCAGTTGGTTAGGGCGGTTGACTAACCTGAGGGTCCCCGGTTCGAATCCCCATCGCAACAAACATGCTCGCCCTTTCAGCTATGGAGACGTTATAATATGACTGTGAATCCCACTATTCTTGGGTAAAAGAGTAGGCCAAGAGTTGGCGGTGGGTGGTGACGACTTGCTGCCTTCCCTCTGGTCTTACACTGCTAAATTAGGGACGGCTAGAGCAGATACACCTCTCGTAACGTTGCGCAGAATTGGAAAAACAAAGAAACATATTTAAGAAAACAATATACAGCGGTAAGTCTACGGATTTACAACGCTAAAATCATGGGCTCGATTCCCCTCGATGGACTCAGCAGATAGCCCTATACGGCTTTGCTATAAGAAAATATGAACACAACGATTTCTTGTTTATGCGCCGCTATTCCCAACTTTGAACTATTGTTCATTGAAAAGACAGCCAGTTAGCAGCACCCTACTACCTACATTACTTGCTAAGAGATTTATGATACACCCAAAGCTCAAAGTGGGAGAGATTATTTTTTTAACTCATCGCCACCATTTTCGTAATACAGGGCTGTAAAACATGTCCAAACTGTGTTTATCTCACAGCGTTCTTAGCTGGTTCAGTAAGAAGGTTTAATTTTACTTCAAATACTCCAGAAACAGATACGTTCTCAGTTTTTGGAGCGCTTTGGTTTTCTTTTGATTTTCTCGCAAAGCTATACGCGAGCTATCTGCGTTAGCCGTCCCTAATTTAGCAGTGTAAGCCTAGAGGAAAGGCAGCTAGTTTACACTACCCACTGACGACTCTTGGGTTACTCTTTTAACAACGAATAGTGGGATTGACCGTCCCATTATAATGCCCCACGGCTGAAAAGGACGAGCATATTTGGTGTGATGTGACAGGGATTCGAACCCAACACCCTCGGATTACGAATCGAGTGCCTTAACCACCTGGCCATGAATCTGAATTGATATAACTGTAAATAATTAATAAAAGAAAGTCGCAAGTAAACGAAGTTTGAGAAGCAAAATTAGTTTATTTCAGTCATGTTGAAACAATGGTCTTCCACTACCATTATATCAACAAATAATTTATTATTAATTCAGGGTTAACAGTTTACACATTTAAGTTATTTTTAGATTTATACTGCCACCCTACAATGATGTGCTCTATTGCGGTAACAACAAAAAACTAGAAGTCTTTTATTTACATCTTTGGTAACTTGTAATTAAGCAAGAAACTACACACCACGAGTATTGAAACCCGGTTTCCACTGCTATAAGTCCGCAGACATACATACCCCAGTACCGCTTTCAAATAAGGTGATCAACATTGTCCGACTCCAGAGACGGTGTTTTACGATGGTGCTGCTCTCTGTCGTGAGAACGAACATTTAGTTGACTGTTTGCAGGCACGAGTACTTCATAAAGGCCCAAAGAAGATATTTATAACAAGTAAGTTAGAAAGGCGAATTGCACTTTTAAAACTATGCAAGTCTTCCATGAGTAGACCTTAAAAATACAAAGGAATATGAAACTAATTTAAAGAATAGATATGTATAACAGAATGAAGTTTAAGAACTACTCAAGATTATTAGATCCTAAAATATTAATACGTGGTTGAAATAAAGTGTTATGCTTTGTAAATTTGAACACAAAAAGCTCAAAATACGTGTTATCAAAGCTTATATTGTTTCGTCGTATTATCAATACTTGTTTTTGAAGAAAAAACATTTCTATTTTTGCTAATTTATTGTTTTAAGAATTTCTGTTATGAGCTCATGGTGCTTACGTAATATAAATACCATTTCAGTTTGAATACGAATCATTATTAAGTTAGAAAAAGAACGAAAGATATTAAAGTTATGCCTTTAAGAAATAATATTATAGTTTGTTTAGAAATTAATATATTACCTCACTGGGATACAATGTAATAAGATACTCAAATCTTGGCTTCAGTTATCACCTTGTGTTCTTGAAAGTACATCAAACGTCTTTATATCTTTACCGGAAGTGGGTTAATCCTGTTTTTCATCGAAGCATCAGTACGTTCGTATGAAAATTAAGTAAGCCTTTTATAAATATTTTATTCAAGTTATTAGGAATAAGATTTGTTTGTTTTGAATTTCGCGCAAAGCTACACGAGGGCTATCTGTGCTAGTCGTCCCTAATTTAGCAGTGTAAGACTGGAGGGAAGGCAGCTAGTCATCACCCCCCCCCTGCCAACTCTTAGGTTACTCTTTTACCAACGAATAGTGGAATTGACCGTAACGTTATAACGCCTCCACGGCTGAAAGGGCGAGCATGTTTGGTGCGACGGGGATTCGAACCCGAGACCCTCAGATTACGAGTGGAACGCCTTAACCCACCTGGCCATGTCGGGCCGTTATTTGGGATAAAAGTTTCCGCCACGTTCTCACATTCTACGAATTATTAGTACAATAGAAATCACAAAATGGAAAACAGCTTCCAGGAATATTACTGTAACCCTCGAGAAGCTGAAAACTAAATACAACTTTTTGTTATCCATAAATTAACTTAAAAACCACGAAATCAACTTTCAACATTTCATTCTCACCACAGTAAGAGTCACTTTAGAAAATATTTTTGTTAACTTGTTTTGTTTTTGTATATATCTATATGTGTATGTGTGTTCGAATTCTCTTAATAACAATATTTTGTGGTTTCCTTTCTTTTGACATTATAGTTTAACTGATTGAAATCGGTTTTGCATCTTTTCGCCCTACTTTTCTCTAACGCAGAACAACTTTCAGCTAAGAATATGGTGCTTACACACCTGATGTAATCCAATAAATATGTTAGGTATCACTGCTCTAGTTTCTCTCGCTCATTCTCTGTGAACTGGTTTAAAAAAATAAAAAGTAGCAAGTTCCGGGTGCTGAGCTGCTATCAGCTGTGACCGTTCCAGTTTCACTCACTTTCAGGTTTTCATTAAAGTAGTTTTTATCAAAAGAGCTCACGTTAATTTATAACACGTTGTGTCGCTTTGTGTTTAACTTCAAACAAACAACTACGTGACAACGTTTTTTTTCTATATAGAAATTATTGTGAACTTTGGGCTCGCAAGAATAATGTTTGTTTGTTTTTTAGAATTTCGTGCAAAGCTACACGAGGGCTATCTACGCTAGTCCTTCCTAATTTAGCAGTGTGGGATTAAAGGGAAGGCAGCTTGTCATCACCACCCACCGCCAAATCGTTGGCTACTCTTTTATCACCGAATAGTGGGATTGACCGTAACTTATAATGCCCCCATGACTGAAAGGGCGAGCATGTTTTGTGTGATGGGGATTCGAATCCGCGATTCTCAGATAACGAGAATCAGGGCCCACAAGAATAATGAAGTCATGATTTTGTACTGTTAATTTACGTCATGACTGTAGTTCATAAAAATACGAGGAAATATTTGAGTCTGAATCCAATAACATAAACGTTATTTATATTCATCTAAAAGAGAACCATAGGGTGTTTATTTATTTAACATTCATTTGCTTAAATTGATTTATGTGTCAATGGAAAGGCCTCCAGGGGGCCCTGCGGTAAGTCTGGGATCTAATAATGCCAAAAAATATACATAGTTGGTACACCGCAGATAACTCAATTTGCGTCTTTGGACTTAAAAACAAATAAATTAAAAGATAATGGAAATAGGTAACCGATATAATCCAATAGGATAGAGCTGGTGTTTTGAACAAAAATATCTCATAATATAAAAAAAAAATCATGTTAAAACAATCGACAGATAAAAGATAGAATTAGAGTTTTGTTTTGTTTTGAATTTCGCGCAAAGCTACTCGAGGGTTATCTGTGCTAGCTGTCCCTAATGTAGCAGTGTAAGACTAGAGGTAAGGCAGCTAGTCACCCCCACCCACCGGCGACTCCTGGGCTACTATTTTACCAACGAATAGTGGGATTGACCGTAACATTATAACGCCCCCACGACTGAAACGGCATGCGTGTTTAGTGTGACGGGATTCGAACCCCCGGATTACGAGTCGAGTGCCTTAATACCTGGCCATGCTTGGCCATTATAATTAGAGATTAGCTAACACCTGATAGCAGTACGTCTTCAGTAGTTTTAATACGTGTTCGTGGTTAACGTTTCAACTTGTCAAGAAAATTTCACATGTTAAGTACAAATGTCAGGTGACGACTTTAATCTACAATCTAGACTTATCGGTTTGTTTTAAGCATCAAGTTATAAAATAAATTATGAAACTCGATAAATGTATGTATTTTTTATTAGCAACATACTCTTATAAAGTTTTCAATTATTATTTCCTGTAACATTCTGGTTGGTAATATACAAGAGAAGAATACAGCAACCAACACAACATTTTACACTAAACACCTAAACTTGAACACTGTAACCGGCACTCTTCGATATTTGTTATTTAAGTTCTAGTTGCTAAACAGCCTTAGGTTTGTAAGTTTCAGAGATAGTGCGAAAAGTTCCGTGGAACGTGGGTGTATATGTGCACATTTCGAATTTTTCAGTATATAGATTCCAAATGTTATGTATGGAGTTGTTTACAGGAGACACGCGGGAAAATTTTAAATATTCTCTGCTATTGCCAGGACATTGACAGGAATCCCCTTGCTACGTTGTTGTTGTTGTTTTTTTTAAATATCAAAACTGGGTCCTCCTTTTCCCTATGGCAATCATACAGGTAAGCGAGTTCTCGAATTACACCGTGAGTTGGACTTACGTGAACTTCCGTAAATAGTATAAAAAATTGGTGAGGAAAACGGGTTATTGACCCAAATAAGGCTACAGCGGTACTTCACGCTTTAAACCTGATATATAAGTATGTTTTCAATTAAAAAAGAATCATATTAAAACCTCACAATGACTGCTTCAGTCCTCATATTTAAGTTATTTTATTTTAAAATATATTTACTTTTTAAAAGCGAAAAAATCACCAGTGGGATCTTCTAGCCAAGGGTAATTGTGGGGACACTCCAAACATGTGTGTAATCTGTTTGTTTCTCCAGGCAACTCTCTGGTGGTCAATGGACAAGCGTTGGGAATGCTGCAGTATGCTTGACCTTTGATGTCACATTTTTCTTTCCATGGAGCAAAGTCCCGGATGGAACTGAGTTCTGTTGGATTTTGCATCCATTGCAGAACCTGTGTCATGGTGACAAAGTAAATATCGTTCTTGTCCAAAGATTCATCAATCCAAGTGATTAGAGCTTCCAAAAAACTTGGAGTTAAGTTTCAAGAATCCAGCATGAAAATATAAACCAAGAGGGGCGCGGTTGGTCTTGTAGTGGCGTTGCAGGTTGTTGTTAAGGAAGTTGTAGAACTGATCCCGTGTGATGATGTTGCTACAGGTGTCCACCATAGCGCAACCAGCTAGCTCTTCATCAAATTCAGGGTCATCACGTCTGTCCAATTCGTTCATGACCATCTCCCATACAGCGTGAGAGCGTGTAGGACAACGTTGTCCATTACCATGACACTTATGGGGCATACTGAAGTAAAGGGTATAGGGCCAAAGAGGAGGGTTGCTGAGAGGGGCTGTGATGGAAGAGTCGTAGAGGAAGGCCTGTTCTTCCATCATGGCAAATTGACTGTTTCCACCAACTCGCAGGTAAGGAGCACGAACGCCAACAACCGAATTGTCTGATATGTTTGCAAACCGTTCAATGATAAGCCTAGAACCCGCCATTTCCTTAGCCCAGGTGTCAATGTCAGCATTTGTCCAATACTCTTCGTTATTGCGATGGCTGAAAAGTACAAAGTGATATCTGTGAGCTTTAAAAGACATTTTTATATAATATTGGCATTACTTATTTAAGAACTAATAAGTTTAATCATCTAGGCCGAACATATATTACTGGAATCGAAAATAAATTAAAACGAAACGATAAGAATACCTAATTTAATTTCACGTTTCCAGAACTTCGTCGTACATTATATCGTATAAGTTGTGCTAAAACACATTAATATTTTAAACAAAATATTGGATCTGTTTTCAGATAAGAAACAGACGAGTTTTTTAAATAGTTTTCATTTTTCACTGGATTTTTGTTATGATGAAACGAAAACTGGTTCTCACGTGATAGAGTGCGCTGCTATCTCATGGCCTTTCCTATGCAACTCTTGTACAGCGGAGTAATTGGTATACTTGTGAGAAATGAAAAATGTGGATTTAATAGAACATCCATTGGGGTTGTTGCGACCTTCTTTAAATATGTCATGATAAACTGCCAAGTTATTGACGTTCACGGCGTCGTCAAAAGTAATAGCTACCATCTGAGGAATGTTGTTTGGTTCCAGTTTTCCAGGTATTTGGGTACCATCCGGAGAACAAAAGCAGTCGGGAAGAATACATTGACTCTGGTCACAAGGCGGCGCTTTGTTCGGATCGTGCTCGGCTAAGAGCATGGAAACAATATCTCTAATAAGAAACAATTAAACTAACAAATTTATCGTTATCTTCTGATAAAACAAAGTTACGAAACAATAAATGAAATCATTAACTTCGAGTTGTAAGTTAATCAGTTTTTAAGGTAGTAGACTAGAATTAGATTTGTTATCACTTTTAAACAGAATTATTCAAACATACATATACAATTATATGTATATTTTAAGAAAATTAATGCTGATAAAGCAATCAAACTCAAAAGGAAGAACTATGTTAAAACAGCAAATCCAGACTTCTGACTAATTATATTAATTTGTCATAACCTAAAAACAAGCGAAAAAAATAACTTTTTAATTAATTTAATTTACTTTGTTTCGGCTTCTTTATAGGTTATAACAAACCATATAACTATATATGTATATATACAACATTGTTTATCTATGACGCAGCGAGTTTGTCAACTTTTATCCCTTGTTTATAGAAACCACACTTTGAGATTCAAAATTTTAGGCCAAATCAAATATGCTCGACCTTTCAGCCGTGGGGGCGATATAATGTTACGGTCAATCCCACTATTCGCTGGTAAAAGCGCAACCCAAGAGTTGGCGGCGGTTGGGAATGACTAGCTCTGGTCTTACACTGCTAAATTAGGGACGGCTAACGCAGGTAGCCCTCAAGTAGCTTTGCGCGAAATTCAAAACAAACCAAACGCGAAAGTAAGTTTTGTTGGTAATACATATATAACATTTTGTTATGTTGAACACGCATATTATCCTGTGCGATATCATTCGTAAGGTTTTTCTGTGAAACAAAATAGCCTCTTCTTCCCCATAAAACCTTGAACGTGTAAATTAGGCAACATGTAAAACGTTACAGCGAAGGATAATATTTAAACAAAAAAGAATAACCCTACTCACTGCAAGCATTCTCGTCAGATCCGTCGGAGCAGTCAGGAACACCGTTACAGAAAAGATCCCGCTCCATACAGTCTCCATTTCCACATGCAATTTTGTTAGCGCTGCAGATGGGCTCGTTGGTGGCGTAAAGAGGTACAGCTAACTTCTTTTTCTCAGTTTGATCGCAATTAGTAACTTCGTCTCTCCAGTTGCACGTCTGCGTTTCGATGTCGAAGACAAGCCCAGAAGGACATCTTAAGGCCAGTAGACCATGGGTGGAACATCTGACAACATCTCGGCATTCTTCTTCTGGCGAAAGACGAAAATATTCACCAGGAAGTCTGCCTTTACATAGATCCGCATCATTCTGGCTAATTCGCAGTGGAGCACCTTCTATTTGTCGTTTGACGATGGACAGTGTTGACACTAAGAAAAAATATAATAATCTTAAATACCATCTATCTGTGTCCCCACCAGTGACACAGTGGTATTTCTGTGGACTCACACCACTGGAAACTTGATTTTAATACCGTGGTGTAACTTTGAGCTTAATTCCAAACAAACGTTTGGCGATGGACTGTGCTAACACTAAAAGAAAAATATTATAACTCTGAATACCATTTAAAATTCGTCTAAAAGGACAGTACTGACACAATGAAAAAGACGAAATATTACAGCCTTCAACAGTGTAATTCTCATGTAAACTATTTTGAAATATGAAGATAAATTTTCTTTTTACATTATTGGGATCATTTATTGAATAGTACGAGCTTTCTCTAACTTAATCAAATATTTATTTGAGACAATTCTGAACCATCTAAAAGTATAATGAATAAATATATCTATATATACTTTCGTAGTTGTCTGGTTTTTAATGCTCGGATAAAACGAGAGGGCGCTATTTCTCACGTGCTTTAAACAATAATAACTGTTCTGTTTTTTAACTAGTTTTCACATAATATTGCTTATATATTTATATTTGTCGAAACAACGCTGGTGGCTCTCGTGTGTAATAGAAATTCCAACTTAGGCAAAATGCATTTAACTGAATTATTTTTGGATTATATAGAAATGTTTTTATTGTTTTGTTTACAAATTATATAATTTACCAGTTTATTTATTACTTCTGACCTAGTTGGCAAGTGCGTAGCACTTTCTACAAAAGTAGGTTGATTTTAAGGCAGGCTTATTATGATTAAAACTGAGCAAAGTATGACAAAAAATTGTTTAAATAATGATACACTTTTCTCTTAGATCTCCTTTCTCAAAACAGATAGAAGATTATTTTAATATCAGTTTTCCTTCATCTAATTTGTCACTGGTGATAAAGCAGTACTTGAAGGCTGAAATGATTTTTGATCGTACAGATACATGGAGAACAAACAGTGCCACCTGGACCAATAGTCTGCCTCACCATCAACTGACGATATAACCGAAACGACATCTAGAAGTTGTTGAACGAGTTAACAAGTAGGTCACGTAAGCTGGCAGATCTGGACGTAGGAGGCTAGAGAACTACGGCTTATTTATATTAGTCGAATTATGAGTTTACTGCCCCTGTATTCTAGATCAGGAAACTATTACCGTCTTTTGTTTAGGACCTTCTTTATCGCTAACAGATCTACATAATTTTTTGTTTCTGAGCATGCGTAAGAGTATAAAAACTAGCAAATAACTTATTCATAAGCTTTTACTACGTCCTACTGTTGGATGAGATCACCTTGTACTTACCGCTTTTTTCCGTTCTCAGCAGCCAAACCGTCATTGGGTCAAAATATAATTTAAGATAATAATATCCTTCACTTCTTAATAATTAAAATAACAGTACTATTTAGCAAAAGGTACTTCTCTACTTTATTAAAAGAAATTCTGTGTTCGTTATTGAAATGTTAATAGTCATTCATAATATTATAATAATCTAAATACCTTTGAAAACATCTCTACTGCAAAGTCTAACAACTAACGATTATGCGCATTGTTCAATTTCCAATACAGGAAGTTTCAGAGAAATGTGACCTTAAGGTCCTGAAAAATAACAATCATTCATTTATTTTGATTCAAGTTTACGAAGGCTTATAGTAATAATTTCGCTTCAATAAAGAAATAAAACCTTACTAAATCTCTGCCGAAATAAAGGACATGTGTTAAAAATATTTCATAAATGAATGTAAGATGATTGGGTATTATATATAAATATATGATTAACTTTTAAACAAACTCACTTCTCAAGATGGATGCACCATTTCCACTTTACAAAAGAATGTTATTCATACACGTCAAATAAAATTACTGGTCACTTACCACTGATCAAGAGAGAAGCCACAAAAAGGAATCCCAGAATACACGATCCCATGCCTTTTAGTTTAAAGAAACAGTGCAAGTGGAAAGGCAGTAAAAAGAGAGTACGTTGGTTTATATAGTTACCTAATTATCCGAAATCAACCAATTGAGGGCAAGAAACAGCCCACCATGTCTTGTCCTTTATTTAATGGTTTTCTTGATGTGTGTGAATTAGCATTGTTGACGTTGGAGTCAAACAGCCAATCAGTTCTTTGAATAGTAACCAATGCCGTAAGTACAGAGTAATACCAAATTGAAGCACGAAAACAGCGTTATAAGGCATGATTATTTTAACATAAAGGTTGTGACATGTTTTGACAACCCCAAGTTGCCTTTTTCAGAATGACTTGCCTGCTGTGTAAAGGTGCGTTTATAAAATTTCACAAATTATTTAAAAGAGTCATCTGGAACTATTTTTTATTAGAAGTGTTACGTAACCACCGTGTTTTTCTAAAACAAATACCTATTTTACAAATTCAATTGTTTGAAAGATGTCATAATGCAACCAATGAAAAAAAAAAAACTTTTCCGTTTCTGAGGTTATCATGACTCCTTGTCTAGATTTACAATCGAATCTTTCTTTGATATTTCTACTGATTCACGTGTGTTTCTCCCTACACAGTACATTTCTACACAGTTTCTGAATTTCGCGCAAAGCTACACGAGGGCTACACGCTCTAGCTGTTCCTAATTTAGCAATGTTAGACTAGAGGGAAGGCATCTAGTCATCACCATCCACCGCCAACTCTTGGGCTACTCTTTTACCAACAAATAGAGGGATTAACTGTCACGTTATAACGACCCCCGGCTGAAAGGGCCAACATGTTTGGCGTGACGGGAATTCGAACCCACGACCCTCGGATTACGAGTTGAGTGCCTTAACCACCTGTGAGCGAAATTCAGAAACAAACACAAACAATAAACCTTACAAGTCTTTTCATGACTTTTTCTAGAACGGTTTGTGTTACGTCATTTCCTCGTGACTTTTCCTTTCCGTTATTAATAACGATAAACTTTCTCGATAGATAATTTAACCTCATCGTAACATTCTCTTCCAGATGATCCACAACACAAGTACTTCTCCGTGTTTACGGAATCCAGTTAATAGCCTGTTGCTGTACCAGATCAGCATATTTTGAATACAAATCAATTCAGCGGATTCAACAAATTGATGAAAGGATCTTAAAAACCTTAATCATTCAGTGGACGGATGTAAATCCTACCATGTAAGTATCATCTTTAAATTATTACGCTTAATTTAGTTTCCTAGGAAAACAACTTTATAGACAAGCAGCTTAAGCTAGTATTACTCGTGATGTAATAAGAACTTGCATCAGTTTATTTTCCATTAAGCAATACAGACAAACAAGGTATTTTGGAATGATTATTATTAAAATCATTTGAATACGTAAAAAAAAAAAGATTCGAACTTTTATTTTATGTGTCAGCGTCTTGATAAAAATACGTACGGGTTCGAATCCCCGTCATATCAAACATGTTTGCCCTTACAGCTGTGGAGGTGTTATAATGTTACAGTAAATTCCACTATCTGTTAGTAAAAGGGTAGCCCAAGAGTTGGCGGTGCGTGGTGATGACTATCTGCCTTCCCTCTAGTCTTACACTGCTGAATTAGGGATGTCTAGCGCAGATAGCCGTCGAGTAGATTTGTGCGAAATTCAAAAAACAAACATATTCACAGTGCTAAAATTCTGTGTTCGATTTCATTCAGTGGAAAGAGTGCAGATAGCCAGTGGTGTACCTTTGTACTAAGAAAAGTAACATTAAGTGTGTGTCTGTGTACGCGAAATATAATAATTTAACGCTTTATTCTTTGTTTGTTTTGAATGAAGCACAAAGCTACACAATGGTCTATCTGTGCTCTTCCCACCACGGTTGTCGAAACCTGGTTTTTAGCGGTGTGAGTCCGTATACCTACCGCTGTGCCACTGGGGGGGGGGGCATCTACTACTTTCTGTCACTCAATACATTTTAAGTAATAAAATGCATTTTATCCAAGTGTTTTCAAAATACACGTAGCTTAATAAAACTAGAGGACGTTTGCTATTAAATAATTAGGATGTAGGCCATTATTTCCAACTTATTCTATAAAAAGAAGTTATTACGTTAAAAGAAACCGATAAACTTGATTTCTCACAGCCAAGGGAACTCTGCTTACGTAGACTTACCGCTATACCAGGGTGGTTTTGCTATAAGAAAACACAGATACATTTCTCTCAGACAAACAAGGACATCCAGAGTGCTCAGTTATCCAGGTTGAATAATTAATATGATTTCAAGCTATACCATGGTGGTTTTGCTATAAGAAAACACACATACATTTCTCTCAGACAAACAAGCACATCCAGAGTGCTCAGTCATAGAAGTATCCAGGTTGAATAATTAATATGATTTCAAAAAAAAATAGTTTAATCTTATTATATCACACTTTGAAAACTGAGACCTTTTTTATTCTTCGGTAATGAAAAGAATTCGATCAATAAAAGTTATATTTAGAATCCTTAGAGCTACAAAGACTATCGTACGATAATTGTTTCAAAATTTTTGTAAGCGACCGGCGTTATCTTTCCTTTAAAATTTGTTATTCTATTTTGACTGGAAGTTTGGTTTAGAATTTCGCGCAAAGCTACACGAGGACTATCTGCGCTAGCCGTCCCTAATTTAGCTGTGTAAGACTAGAGAGAAGGCGGCTAGTCATCACCACCCACCGCCAACTCTTGGGCTACTCTTTTACCAACGAATAGTGGGATTGTAACATTATAATGCCCCCACGGCTGAAAGGGCGAGTATGTTTGGTGCGACGGGGGATGCGAACCCGCGACCCTCAGATTACGAGTCGCACGCCTTAACACGCTTGGCCATGCCGGACGACAATTATGTTAGCGCTTGTTGTTTTTTTATACGCGTATGGAACCGTGATTTTAAGACCCAACCCTAACTCTATCAGGTATAGTACTATCTAGCCAGATTGCAACCGAATCATTCAGGGTTATCCATGAAGGTCTTATCTGTACTTGTTTTTTGTTATTAAATAGGTCATGTGACACAAGTTTACAATTAATTTTTAGAGAAGGTCAGCTCATATTTGCCAAAATTTCATCTTTATTTCATTGTTGAATTTAAATTTGTAAACGTTTTGGCGTTTTGTACTTGGTGTAATTTAATAACAAATTTTATCAACTTCAAGGTGAATCATTAATCATAAGAACAATTATTTCTTTGACAAATGTTTAAAATTTTGGAACAAATCCTCCACAAAACTGGAAGAAAATCAGTTGATAAATTTGAAATTCATTCTTAGTTGTCATTTTTATCAAGATTATCAATAATATTAAATATTCTTTAAATTAAAAAAAATCGAATCTCTTACCAAAAAAATACGAAGTTTATTTTACAATTTTTGCTCAAAAATAAGAATTTTAGTTGAATACTGAAATTAATTCAAAGGAAACTTTCGTCAGAAATTTATTTGTTTGATGTTAAACATAAAACTGTGTAATGGGCTATCTATGCTGTGCTCATGACGGGTATCGGAACCTGTTTTTGTTATTTTTATAGTGTTATAAGCTTTCAGCTTTCCTACTGAGCTAATGTGGGGTTATTTCAAATCTAGAAATTAAATCGTAAAAATATTATTAGAAAATATAAAGTGGTTTAGAATTACTTTTAAGTATACAATGAATAATTATTGCACTTTTACGGCAGAAAGGTTTAGTCTGTTCCCCAATTACAAAGAGTGTGGTATAAAATGATTCACAAATGCGAGCAGGGAATTACGACAGCAAAACCGACTTTCAAATTAATTTCAAAAATGCTCATGAGATTCACAATCTGTGAGTTTGTGTGTTAAGAAATAAGGCTGGAGCTTTAGTTATTACTTTCAAAATGAATTTGAGCGAAAGAAGGCGATGCATTTCCGTGAAGTGTTTTTTGAATAATTTAAAGTACAAAACATATAATACGAAGACCTTTCCCGCACCATTACACCACCACTAGCGGATCGCTCTGCCAGCACAAAACAAGCAAGATCAAATACATCGTGTGATGATTCATTTTATTATCTCACAGCTAACACGCACACACTCAAAAGTTTCAAAGTGATTAATCAGATGACATCACACAATTCGAGTCCCCATATTTTAAACACAACTAAAGCTATGTTATATTGATTGCATTTGAAATACTCGATTTTCGCACACAATGTTTGTAATGCCTTATATTTGTAAGAATTAGGGTTATTCATATACTAGTCATAGTTGAAGGAACCGGTGAGTTTGAACATAGTCTGATAATTGTTGTATCTTACAGGCCTTATCTTGATTATCTCTGTTGAAGAAGCCGTATGGAAGTCTTAGAAAATGTGATAAAAATGTTTCAAATTAATTGTGATACGACTAGATCTTTGTATCGAATAGATTCAGGTAAGCAAAGCGCCTGACAGGTGATAGGTTTATTATACAAATGTAAATAAATAAAGTGTTCTTTAAAAAGTAGAACTGTTTTAATTATTAAAATATAAATATTATAAATAGATGTGCACTCTACACATAAAACAAATTAATTTTCCGTTTTCTTGAGTAATTAATAAACATAATATATTTATCATTTTATACTAATTTTAGGCCTAACAAAGTTCCAGAAATTAGGCGAGACCGGTGTAGCTTGCAAGTTTATGACCACTGAAACTGTTTTGTTTGTTTCGAATTTTGTGCAAAGCTACACGAAGGCTATAGTTATTACCACTCACCGCCAACTCTTGGGCTTCTCTTTTACTAAAGAATAATGGGATTGACCGTAACATTATAACGCTCCCACAGCTGGGAGGACGAGCATGTTTGGCGTGACAAAGATTCGAGCCCGCGATCCTCAGGTTAGGAGTCGAGCGCCCTAACCACCTGACCATCTGTAATTAATAAACAATCAATCAGCTAACTTAAAAACAATGTAACATCTGAATTATTAACGAAGATTAAAAATATATTAAATATTTTTTTCCAACTACCCGAACTCAGTTAATCTTTAATTCTCCTCTTTAAAGTATTTCTTTTTTAAATTGACGGTGTGTTAATTTTGCAAGTTGATTTACACAGCAAAATATTTTTCTACCGTGACATATGCGCATTACAGAAATTTTCCGGACAATGTAAGCTTATAAATCGACCAATGAGGTTTGCTTTGGTTTTTGAATTTCGCGCAAAGCTACTCGAGGGCTATCTGCGCTAGCCATCCCTAATTTAGCAGTGTAATACTAGAGGGAAGGCAGCTAGTCATCACCACCCACCGCCAACTCTTGGGTTACTCTTTTACCAACGAATAGTGGGATTGACCGTCACATTATAACGCCCCCACGGCTGAAAGGGCTAGCATGTTTGGTGCGACGGGGACTCGAACCCGCGACCCTCGGATTACAAGTCACATGTCTTAACCCATCTGGCCATGTTGGACCTGACCAATGAGGTATATCGACTAAATACGTATTGTAGAAAATTCGATAGTTATTCCATGCACTAACTGTGGAGGAGTTTGAACCTCATGGGCCCGGCATGGCCAAGCGCGTTAAGGCGTGTGCTTCGTAATCCGAGGGTCGCGGGTTCGCGCCCGAGTCGTGCCAAACATGCTCGCCCTCCCAGCCGTGGGGGCGTTATAATGTGACGGTCATTCCCACTATTCGTTGGTAAAAGAGTAGCCCAAGAGTTGGCGGTGGGTGGTGATGACTAGCTGCCTTTCCTCTAGTCTTACACTGCTAAATTAGGGACGGCTAGCGCAGATAGCCCTGGAGTAGCTTTGTGCGAAATTCAAAAACAAACAAACAAACTTGAACCCCAGGAAATGTGTATGTTCACCTATGCTGTTGTTAGAATTCAGCATTGATAGAAAATTTTTAGCTGTTAAAATATTTATGTTTTTAATTATCTGCTCTCTTTCCTGCTGGTATTGTATATTTCTTGACGATGAGGTATAGTATTAAATAATAATATATGTATAGAGAGGACAGAATTTTAAGATAAAGAGAAGAAAGATGTGAAAATGACTTGTATTTTAATATCTTCATTTCCCCGTGATGGGCAGAGCACAGATAGCCCATTGTGTAGCTCTGTGCTTAACTGCAAACAGACATCAGTACCTTCACCAAGCACAGTTATAATACTCATAGGAATTCCACTGACCTCGTGACAGAACCACGTGTGAGATTAATTGTTCTCCGTTCTCCTGGTGTGAAAGATTATTTATTTATTAGAATATGAGGGCTGGAAAAAGAATGGTTTTGTTAACAAAACTAAGATCCGAAAGTAACATATTTGAACAGTTTTTTTTTGCTTTAAATCATTTCTGTACCAAAAATTAGATTAAAATCGTGGATGATTTCATGAAAATTAATCAAGGTAAAATTCCTTTTGCTATATTTTATATCTTATAGATTTTATAATCCAATTAATTAATATTGAACTGTTAAATTATTCTGAGTGTATGTGTTTTCTTATAGCAAAGCCACATTTGGCTATCTGCTGAGTCCACCGAGGGGAATCGAACTCCTGAATTTAGCGTTGTAATTCCGTAGACTTACCGCTGTAACAGCGGGGGACAAATTGTTCTCAAACCATTGTTTTTGCATAGAAAGATACTTTGATCACTAATACTTTTAATACTCTTTTTCTATACAGAATCTCAGTTCCACAAAAAATCTTCACGAGTTAATTTTGAACTTCGTGTTGCATAAAGGTGGTAGGATGAATCATATAATTTAAATGTAGCGTATAATGTTTTGTAAACAGAAACATACTTATAAGCTTCAAGGGGAAAATATGTTTTTGTTCCTTTTTTTTAAACTACGAATGGAAAATCATTCGTCACACATCTACAGATCCCATTATTCGTACAAAGTCTTGCTTTCGTTTCACCTTGACAGTCCTAGAAGTCACCTTTACGTCCCGTTAAAGGAAAACCTGATTTCATTTCTTATCGTTCGAAATAATTAAAACTGTACTGTGAGCACTTATCTAGATTACCTGGAATACTAACCAGTTCTTGCATGTGCTAACGTTTTTCACTTTTCCAAACTCGAAGTCCACGAAACGTTCGATAATGAAGAAATTGTATCAAGAACTCATTGACGAAGTTCAATTACGAAAGTAAATGTTTGAATTTTTAAAGGAATTCTTTCAGTTTAAGAAACAAATAAGGTGTAAAACAGGTAAAATGTTGGACATCAACAAAATCTCACGTGCTTATTTCTATTACTCCAGTTAAAACTGAAAAAAAATCTGAAACCTTGATCGTCTGGCCTTCGAGATGCTTATATGGGAGGACAACAACTGTTCAATGCTGCGTAGAAAGAATAATGACGAATAAACCAATAAAGAAAACTAATCAGGACACTTGTTCCTTCGTTTATAGTACCACATACATTATATTTAGAAGCTCACCAAAACAATCACGAAACAAAGGTTTAAGTAAAGGAAACTATTAAACATTAGTTTATGACGCAGCTCGAGAAAAATGTTTTGTTTGTTTGTTTTTAAATTTCGCACAAAGCTACTCGAGGGCTATCTGCGCTAGCCGTCCCTAATTTAGCAGTGTAAGACTAGAGGAAAAGCAGCTAGTCATCACCACCCACAGCCAACTCTTGGGCTACTCTTTTACCAAGAATAATGGGATTGATCGTCACATTATAACGCCCCCACGGCTGAAAGGGCGAGCATGTTTGGAGCGACGGAGACTCGAACCCGCGACCCTCGGATTACGAGTCGCACGTCTTAACACGCTTGGCTATGCTGGGCCTGAAAACAAAGAAGCAAAAACTTTTGCACTGCGGTTGCCTTGTGACATAAAAAGAAGATAAAAAATATAGCAATAGTTCTACGCTATTTCTACTTTAGTGAAGATTTAGGATAAATTCATAGCACAAACATATATATATGTACCATGGAAAGTTCTTGAGGTGAAAAAATGATCTCCAGTAACACTTCAACTTATTGCTCTATTGCCCTTTGATGACAGTTTATAATCATTTTCGAATATAAAACCTGAAGCAGAGGCACTTTTCCGTTATATTTTTGCGTTTGTAGCTAATTAATATTACCACTTTGAAAAAGAAAAGAAATCATAAAATAAACGGGAAGATATCACTACCCACCGCCAACTCTTGGGCTACTCTTTACCAACGAATAGTGGGATTGACTGTTACATTATAACACTCCTACGGCTGAAAGGACGAACATGTTTGGTGTGACGGGAATCCGAACCCGAGACCCTCAGATCACGAGGCGTGTTCCTTAACCACTTGGCCTTGCCTATATTTTTGTTTTTCGTAAGGAAAAAAAAAACATTGCCCATTAACGTTGAATGATGAAAAATGGCGCGTTTTAAGTGTAATAAACTCTAAAAGTAAAAAAAAAAAATTATATTACAGTTTTTTATCTGAAACATGTATGCGCAGTTTAATCTTCCTAGACGGCGAAAGAAAAATGTTTGTTTGTTGTTAAGCGCAAAGCTTCATAATGGATCGACTATATTGTGCTCATTGCAGGGATCGGATCCCGAATGTGAGCGTTTTAAGCGATATACCAGTATAATATTCAATGTCATTCTGGAGATAGGAATGTAATAAATACGAACGCTATATCTCTTAATTTATACAGTTTGTGAAACTTACAACATCGACGAGGTAGGTGTATGTGTGTGTCTGTGTTTTCCAAAAGTAAAGCCACATCAGGCTATCTGCTGAGTCCATCGAGGAGAATCGAACCCTAATTTTAGCGTTGCAAATCCGTCGACGATGTACCCCAGTAAATTATAATTACATTTCTTACACTATATTAAGGCGTTTGCTTTTATAAACAGCTTTTCTCAGATGTCACTTTAGAACCAGAAAAGAAAAAAGACACTGTGCGTTTTTAATGCAGTGTTCATTTTATCTCTAATAAAAATTGACTTCTCAAAAAATAAGTTGTACAGATGACTTCATCGAATATCAGAACCACTAATATACTTAAAGACCGCATTTTGTTCTATTTTCGTGATGGCACTGGATTCGCTATGATTATTTTAGTTCTCTGTGTTGTTTTTATGTTAAAATCAATACACGAAATGGCTAACAAGTGGAACTATACAGAATGATCTGTTAGCCTTGGTTTGTTTGTTTGTTTTGAATTTCGCGCAAATCTACACAAGGGCTATCTGCGCGAGCCGTCCCTAATTTAGCAGTGTAACAGTAGACGGAAAGCAGCTAGTCATCACCACCCACCGCCAACTCTTTTACCATCACATTTCCCATCTTTGACCGTCACATTATAACGCGCCCACGGCTGAAAGGGCGAGCATGTTTGGCGCGACGGGGATTCGAACCCGCGACCCTCAGATTACGAGTCGCACGCCTTAACATGCCGGGCCATACCGAATTTATTAAGTCAAAACTACTAAGTAAACTCAATATGATATAACCAAAGTTTTATTCAAAATAATGATAATTGGGTTTAAAAGGAGATACATTGTGATGAATGCTTTTGTTGCAACAATGTTTTCGAATAACATTTCACACACTCTTATCTATATTTTCACTTGTTATTACTGAATGTGCAGACCAAACACATGCAGTAGTTGATGTTGTTTTTTCCGCTAACAATAATTTAAATGTTGCGAAACGACGCAAAAACTAGACATACGAAATCTATGTCAAGGTGGGGTAGCTTTAATACCAATGTTTCTCTTATAAGTCCCTCGTTGACCTAGATCTGAATTACTGAAAACATTCTCCTGGTTAAGAGATTCATTGAATGGGCCCATGAGATCACTTTATAATCATGGTCGTTGAGATCGAAGAACCTTGGGGTTGATTTAACTTCTCAAACTATTTATATCATAATTCACAAGAAGCAAGCTTACAAAAGCGTTAAGTATCTCGCTTGATAACAGTTTTTAACACTAAATTCCGAACTGGTTTAACAACAAGCGAGAGAAGATGAAGATGACAAAATTTCAAAAGAAAACACTCACAAAATTCAACTTCACCCTCACTAAAGTCCTAGAAGGTTGAGCTGCGCGTGGCTCGATGGTTAGCTTGCTGGACTGCGAACCTATGGCTCCGCAGGTTCGGCGTTCATGTCCTTTCCTCAAGGCCTGGCATGGCCAAGCGCGTAAGGCGTGCGACTCGTAATCCGAGGGTCGCGGATTCGCGCCCGCGTCGCTCTAAATATGCTCGCCCTCTCAGCCGTGGGGGTGTATAATGTTACGGTCAATCCCACTATGCGTTGGTAAAAGAGTAGCCCAAGAGTTGACGGTGGGTAGTGATGACTAGCTGCCTTCCCTCTAGTCTTACACTGCTAAATTAGGGACGGCTAGCGCAGATAGCCCTCGAGTAGCTTTGTGCGAAATTCCAAAACAAACAAACAAAAACAAACAAAATCCTTCCTCAAAAAAGCAAAATCCGTGTAAAAGTTTTTTTTTTTTGTGGAAATGTGGTTATGTTATAAAGGTAAAAGTCAAATGTTACTATTCGACCAAACAAATGCGACTAAAAAGTTGGCGGAGAGTGCTGTTGACTCGTTGCCTATTCTCTATTGCTCCACTTGAAAATCAAAGATGATTTCACGCGATAAATAAAATGTATATAAGTAGAGAAACTTATTCAAAAAACAAAACAAAATTTAAAATCAAAATGTTTTGTCAAATTGCAGATGAATATTTAAATGTATTTTAGCTTTCGAAATAAACGGAGATGGAAATTTTGAAGGGTTGTGAAACGAACAAAAGGCGGATTATCAGAATTAAAGTGGACAACATGGAGGTTTGTCTTGAATTTTGTGTAAAGCTACACGAGGGCTATCTGCGCTAGCCGTCCCTAATTTCGCATTGTGAGACTAGAGGGAAGGCAGCTAGTCATCACCACCCACCGCCAACTCTTGGACTACTCTGTTAACAACGAATAGTGGGATTGACTGTCACATTATAACGTTCCCACGACTGAAAGGGTGAGCATGTTTGGTGCGACGGGAATTCGAACTTGCGAACCTCAGAGTATGAGTCGATGACTTTAACCACGTGGCCAAGCTGAACCGAAGGAGTGTGAAACAAATAAAAATTACCAGAGATAAAGTGCAGATTCTGAAGGAATGTGAAACGAGTAATAAAAACATGAAAGATAAATTGGACATTTTGAAATGGTGTGAAACAGTTTAAGCCATGACGACAAAACGTTCCTTGAAGTGATGAAGAATTTTTACAAACCTGAGTTTATTATGGACTCTAATAATTAGATTAGAGAGTTTATTAGTTTTGTTTATTGAATTTCACGGTTATTTGCGCTAGCCGTTACTAATTTAGCAGTGATAGATCGGAGACAAAATTACGTACCGTCAACTCTTGGAATATTCTTTACTATCGAATAGTGGAATTGACCGTTACATTATAACGCCCTACGGATAAAAACTTATCCTACGATGGAATTTAAACTCGTGATCTACGTGTTATAACGCATATACGGTCTCAACGTGCGTGGTCATGAGGCAATAGGACGCGAATAATTAATTCTCGGATTCATTGTCCAACACGCTAATCAGTAGCTCGTAGATTATGGTATTCGATCACTTTTGGAACTAAAGTTTTAGGAATTGAAACAGTGTTTCTTATATCAGTCGCCTTACTGTTTGTTGCACCAGTTGAACTATTTTCAATGTTTAACAATGATTAGTATCAATCCTGTCTCTTATTCTCAGTCGTACCTGTATTTCTAATAATATTAATAACTAATTGCAATAAATTTCACACTTTTGTAAATAAACGTATTAAAAATCAAAGTGTTGATAATGTATTGATAATATTCTTGATATTGGAACTCATCGATCCATGAAAAGCGAACATGAGAAGTGAACGAGAAAAAAATTAATCCACGTTGCACAATAAACAGGTTTATAATTCTCTGTTGTTGTTTTTCTGTTCTGTTAGAAAAAAAAAAGACAACTGATGTTCCTGATAAGAGTGCTTAAGACATTTATTTTTCACTAGTAATTTTTTTTTGCAGTGAAAATCTTTGTAAAGGTAACGAGGTACAAATCCTTGTAATAATTTTGAATAGTCTTCCATTAATGTCATGGTTTGTTTGTTTGTTTTTGAATTTCGCACAAAGCTACTCGAGGGCTATCTGTGCTAGCCGTCCCTAATTTAGCAGTGTAAGACTAGAGGGAAGGCAACTAGTCATCACCACCCACCGCCAACTCTTGGGCTACTCTTTTACCAACGAATAGTGGGATTGACCGTTACATTATAACGCCCCCACGGCTGAAAGGGCGAGCATGTTTGGCGCGACGGGATGCGAACCCGCGACCCTCAGATTACGAGTCGCACGCCTTAACGCTCTTGGCCATGTCGGGCCACAATGTCATGGAATTCTTCTCATAAAATGTGACAAAATTTATTGTTTGGCGCCCCCACCCCACCGAGAAAAGAGAAAATAGTTTTGGCGATCGACACAAAGTTGGCTGAGTTGAAAATATATCTTGCAAAAACTATATAAACTACGTTATAAAATATTAATTAACACGTCAAAAGGATAGTTGATTAACACAAGAAAAATGTTTTAGGGTTAAATTATCAGGCTGTCTTCGGGTGGGTTATATGGTATTCCTAAAGTTCAGCCCTTAGTGGCTCTGCGGTATATTTGCAGACTTGCGATGATAACATTGTTTCGATACTCATGATGGCCGAAGCACAGATAGCCCTTTGTGTAGATTTGTGCTTAATAGTAAATAAGGCAGACCTATAAAACATAAAGGAAGCTGTATTAAACTCATAGCATCTGACATAAGCAGTTGTAACCATGAGTTAATTTTTTTTTGGATTCATGCGCAGTGAACACAGAATTAGAAGGAAATTTTTCCTTCCCTAACGAAATGGCAAGGAATGGCCAGGTGGTTATTGCACTCGACTCGTAATCCGAGGATTGCGGGTTCGAATCCCCGTCACATCAAACATGTTCGCCCTTTCAGCCGTGGGGGCGTTATAATGTGACGGTCAATCCCACTATTCGTTGGTAAAAGAATAACCCAAGAGTTGGCGGAAGATCGTGATGACTAACTGCCTTCCCTCTAATCTTACACTGCTAAATTAGGGACGGCTAGTGCAGATAGCCCTAGTGTAGCTTTGCACGAAATTCCAAACAAAAAAAAACAAACAAAAACCAAACCTTAACGAAATGCAAAATGTAAAGTTTGATAAGAACATCTAACATGCTGATTTTAGTGTCGAATATATTATCACAAAATAATGACGAGTTAATGACATTTCCTAAGTGTGTATTTTATAAACTGTTAAAATTTTTTTCCAAATAAAAAATCTCTGCATTTTTTAACAACACCATGCACAGCCTACACAGTAAATCATTAGTAGACAGTTCCGATAATACAAATACATAATTTTCATGGCGTAATATGCAGATACCTCCAGCGTATAAACACGAGTTTATTTCAGTAATTACCAAAAAGTAGGAAAAATATAATAATTCCAAAATGAGAAATCACCTTCGATATTATCGACCAAACGTTCTTTGATTCGATTTCTTAAAATCTCTGTGGGACGAGGAAACCGTTTTTGGTAACATCACATCATCATGAAAGACAGTAGACTTCTCGTCGCGTTTACGAATCAGACGAGCGTCATGAGGACTCTCTTAAGTGAAGCCAACGGTGGACTGCAGCTGAGGTAACAATGAAAAGAAAGAGAGTTTAAATGTATTGGTAGCAATAGCGAGGGCTACAGAAGATCAAAAATATATCAATGTGTTGAGTAATAAAGAAGACAAAGAAGAGATTTTAATGACAATTAGAGATGAAAAGTTTACCTTGTAAAGTTATCTACGTGCATTTAAAAAAAACAATGTTGGGAATCTAGATAAACAGCCATCATCCAAACTACGAGTAATATAAATATAGAAAAACAGCCATCATCCAAACTATGAGTAATATAAATACAGAAAAACAGCCATCATCCAAACTACGAGTAATATAAATATAGAAAAACAGCCATCATCCAAACTACGAGTAATATAAATATAGAAAAACAGCCATCATCCAAACTACGAGTAATATAAATATAGAAAAACAGCCATCATCCAAACTATGAGTAATATAAATATAGAAAAACAGCCATCATCCAAACTACGAGTAATATAAATATAGAAAAACAGCCATCATCCAAACTACGAGTAATATAAATATAGAAAAACAGCCATCATCCAAACTATGAGTAATATAAATATAGAAAAACAGCCAATATCCAAACTACGAGTAATATAAATATAGAAAAACAGCCATCATCCAAACTACGAGTAATATAAATATAGAAAAACAGCCATCATCCAAACTACGAGTAATATAAATATAGAAAAACAGCCATCATCCAAACTACGAGTAAGATAAATATAGAAAACAGCCAGTATCCAAACTGAGTAATAGAAATATAAAACAACAGCCAGTATCCAAACTAAGTAATATAAATATAAGAAAAACAGCCACTAATCAAACTATAAGTTATGTAACTGGAGAGAGACAGCTAGTATCTAAACTATGGGTAAAGTAAATATAAAACAACAGCCAGTATCCAAATAGCACAAGTAAATGTAAATGTAGAAAAACAGTCAGTATCCAAATATCACAAGTACGGAAAATTTGCCAAGTCACTCAAATATTATAATTATGGTGAGAATCGCAGTACTGAATATAGAGAGGGCAAAGAAAATTTCTGAGCAAAATAAATAACGAAAATGAAAGAAAATTGAGAGGTTGCATATACACATATAGTTTATAAGTAGAGAGGAAACATAGAAAACAACGAGAGGTACAGCACAATAAAGAGTCGTGGCAAAGTGTAATGCAGCGAATACAACGGTGAACGGATTAAGGAAGGTGAAGATACAGATCAATTGATAACTGTAGACAACATCGCGAGCTTGTGATTTATTAACATAGGCCGTTAACGTTTTAACACCGTTAGATATAGTGACAAACCATTGTAAAAGGCAGCTAAAGTTAGTGTTATCACTTGTGACCAGCTGAAAGTCACCTCTGATTCTATTAGGGTCAAATTTGAGTTTCTTACTTGTACAATAGAATGCTCGAAGTGAGGTGTAAGAAATTCATAGAAGCTTCGTGAATCACCAACTGTGATTTGAGCTCGAGAAACATTTTTCAAGTTGGAAATTTCGATATGTGTAAATATAATGAAGGATATAAGTGAAGGTTATCGAGATGGGTATTTATTTTTAAAAAAATGTTAATTAGAGAGCAGTGGGTTGCAGATGCGTCCCGTTCCTCAAATCTCCAGTTGGTGTCTTTCAAGCTGAATTGTAAGACTAGAAGGAAGGCAGCTAGTCATCACCACCCACCCCCAACTCTTGGGCTACTCTTTTACCAACAAATAATGGGATTGACCGTAATATTATAACGCCCCCAACGTTGAAAAAACGAATATGTTTCATGCAAGGGGGATTCGAGCCCGCGACTCTCAAAGTACGAGTCGAGTGCCTTAGCCATGTGGCCATGCTGGGCTGAAAGGGTGTGAAACAAATAAAAATAATTACCAGAGATAAAGTGGAGATTCTGAAGGAATGAGAAACGAGTAATAAAAAATAAATTGGACATTTTAAAATGGTGTAAAACAGTTTAAGCTAATCAGAATAGAAAGCCATGACTGGTGTCAAACTGATACGTTGAAAATTCCTGCGCCTTTGGGCCCGAGCTCCTAGTGACGCCTCTGGTAGGTGATAATCCTGAAATACCATGTAATATTACTGCAGTATTTCAAAATGTTCATTCGCTAATAATTTGTAATTTTAAGGTTATTTTAATGATTTAGGTTTTGGAAAAATGTGATAATTATTTAAGGTTATAAAAAATTCATTAATGTGGTTATTTTAATGATAAAGAGAGAGATTAGCGATCATTCAGATAAAGTGAATTGTGTTGTTCTTTTCTTTGAATTAAACACAAAGCTACTCAATGGGTTATCTGTGCTCTGCCCACCACGGGTATCGAAACCCGGTTTTTAGCATTGTAAGTCCGCAGATATACCGCTGAGCCACTAGGGAGCAATGAATTGTATGGAAACTATTATGGATGAATTCAATTTAGCGTAGTCAAATTATGATAAAGGCACAATAATAAATATAATGAATAATATATTATTAAAGGACTTGGCAAGCATATCAAGCATATTTGAGTGAAATATTTATAAAACATTAACACTGGGGACCAATCATTTTCTGAAAATTAAGAAAGAATGAGTTGAACAAATCAAAAAGGTAAAATGACAATATTTTTGTGAAGAATATAAACAAAGGATTTACTTGGATTTGCCTCCCTCTGGTACAGCGATAAGTCTGCCGATTTCCAACTCTAAAATCAGGAGTTCGATTCCCATCGATGGACTCAGCGGATAGCCCAATGTGGGTTTGCTATGAAAAAACAAAAACTTGGCTTTAATAGATCAAAAAATTAATACAATTAATAACAGATTAACTGTAACCATAATAGAAGCTACAAATAAACTCACAACATAAAGAAAAAGACCTAAACACAGAAACTCACAACATGACATAAAAGAGCTAAACGATAGTTCTTTGGCAGTTTGTTTGTTTTTGAATTTCGGGCAAAGTTACTCGAGGGTTATCTAATTTAGCAGTGTAAGACTAGTAAAAAGACAGCTAGTCATCACCCATTGCCAGCCCTTGGTCTACTCTTTTACCAACGAATAGTGGAATTGACCTTAACGTTATAACGCCCCCAAGAATGAAAGGGCAGAAAGATAACGAGTCGAGCGCCCTAATCACCTAGCCATGGCACACCTATTTTGTAGCTTCCTACTAAGGTTATCGAAAAACGGTTTCTAGCGATGTAAGTTTAAGGATATACTAATGTGCCACTAGGGGGAGGATGGTTTACTTAAAAGCTAATTTTTAATGTCCGTATTATTATAGTAACTGAAAAGTGTAAAATTAAAATTCCTTTAATGAGTTTTAGTTTAGGAATTAGCTAGAGTTTGAGAATAGAAACCATGTTAATGGTATACTCCGCAATTATAAGTTAGGTATTATGAGTGAGCAGTATATGAATCAGAGGCTATGTCTTTTTTAAGCTATGCTAGATAAGCCTCAGTATAATAAGCCTTTGAAACTATTTTGTATAACATTTAAAACGTCGTCAGTACCAGTGTTGCAAACAGAAACATGAGAAACGTTATTGGATCTGAGAATATTGTAATTAGGCTTAACTGAGCTGTTTTAATTTTGTTTGTTTGTTTGTTTGGGAATTTCGCACAAAGCTACTCGAGGGCTATCTGTGCTAGCCGTCCCTAATTTAGCAGTGTAAGACTAGAGGGAAGGCAGCTAGTCATCACCACCCACCGCCAACTCTTGGGCTACTCTTTACCAACGAATAGTGGGATTGACCGTCACATTATACACCCCCACGGCTGGGAGGGCGAGCATGTTTAGCGCGACGCGGGCGCGAACCCGCGACCCTCGGATTACGAGTCGCACGCCTTACGCGCCAGGCCATGCCGGGCCCAGAACTGTTTTAAACGAACAAGAACAGTTTGTCCCAACTAGAATAACATAAATTATTAGAAAAATGGAGGAAGTAATGTGAAAACATAAAACAAACAAGTTAAAGTTTATCACGTGACATGGAAGCGGATAATACAGAAATGTGTTTTTCTAGCTTTGTTCCAGTTGTTTACCTTAATATCTTCTATTTATAATTATTTTAAACGTTTATGAAAACAGATAATTTAAATAAGAAAATAATAGAAAAAGTGTTAACTTGAAATAGCCATGAAATTTTCATATCTTTGTGTGTGTGTGTATTTTTCTTACAGCAAAGCCACATCGGGCTATACATATCTTTACTGATGGTTCTAAGTTAAAAAAAACAAAAAACAGCGTAATATTATAGTATAATATTATTGTCCTCCACTGGTACAACGGTAAGTCTACGGATTTACAATGCTAAAATCAACGGTTCGATTTTCCTCGGTGGATACAGCAGATAACCGGATATAGCTTTGTTATGAGAAATGACACAGACGTAATATTATTTATTATAATATTACTTGAAATATTATTCCGAAATTAGAAGTTAAAATAAAAGAAAATAATGATAATTATTTATGTTTTCACTGTAAGTAATAATAATGTCATTAAAACAGACAAAAGAAGAAAAACTGATAAGTTTTCCTATCTTTTCAGTTACTATGACTATGTTGTTGCTGATTATAAGTATGGGTCATATATTAAGCTACTCTTAGTATGTGAAGTCTTTGTATCGATAACTTTTGCATTTTTGCTATTTTAATATGTTTTGTTGGGATATCGTTTCATGTTTATATTCCTGGTAATGAAATATATAAAAAAACAATTAAAAAGTGTTGAAGCATTATTATTATACGTGAATAAAAATTAAATTATTTTTAAACATCATGTGGCAAAAAATGTTGGAAAGCAGGATCGAATGTAAGGGAGTCGTTTAGGTTTTAGAAGGGCGTAGATGGTACAAAATAATCCAGCTGTGAAACATAGCTAAGTATAAAAAACATTAGGATACAGGCGTTCTTCGTATATATGGGCTACACATTTTAAGCTGTATCGGTGTGGTACACATCCAGTATCAAGGAAAACGTTCTGTTTGTGGAAGCATTTCCTTCTAAACGAGTTGGTAGATCTGGACCAAACTTTTCAGGCTAACTTAGTAGTACAAAAGCAAACCAGAATCATACTAAACTTTTCCACGTATTGAAAAACAAAACCAGCTTATAGACTAACCTCTATATTGTTAGTGCAGTAGCTATTGTAAATACCAAAGTGTGGGCAAAATCCAAACCAAAATAAAATTTTAGTCAAAGATTGTGAATACAATTTTCACAATTTGGCTTGTTTCCCATAACAACCACAACAAACAGTAATAAAATAATTTTGAGGATCAAACATATTGCTGATTTTTAGTTTCCCGCTCTTTTCTGATTCACGCCATTTAACTTCCGGTTTAAACTAGGCCAACAATAGAATATGCATCACCTGCCTGAATTAACATAGCACCCACACATATACAGAAACTTCAACGTATACAAAATTCAGTACTAACTTCAGCATATAAAGTACCACGTAGCACCTCAACCACATTCATGCACAAGTATGCAAACATAGACACTATATCTGAAAGACTCTTGCATAATTCTCTAAAATACTTCAATAAGAATTGGCATAAAAATGACTTAATGTGTGATCTCGACAGATATCACGTACATGATGTAAATGGTCCTAAATACCTCTCCCCTTTTAACATATATTTAAGAAATGTAACACAAGCTGGCCACTATGCACTAGACACTTAGTCCTTGTTTCTTTTATTATTATTTTCTTTTTAATCATTATTATTTTTATTTTATTTTTTTTCTCTTTTTGAATTATTATTCAAGTATTGAATAATAATAATTATTATTACTTTCTTTTTGTGTGTGTTACTACAAGTAGTAGTAGCATTCTCTCAATCGAGAAAAAGGAGAAAAATACAAAAAAAATATATATATATATGAAAATAAATAAAAAATATATAAAAAAATTAAATGAAGAAAAAAAAACAACAAAAAACTTGTTCGTCCATGCATGGACTGAGCCCTGAAATGGACCTGAGTATGATGTTTTTCTTTTACTCTGGCCCAAAGCTTAAAAAAAAACAAAAAACAAACAAACCCTAAAAACAGACGCTATAATCGTTCGGGAGGGAGGAAGAGGTCAAATGTACCTGACCCTCCTGGGTATTTAACAACATCAATACCCAAATACCGACACAGTGAAACTTTAAACTAGGCTTAGAATAAACGTCCGAATAAGAGAAGTGTTTCATCACTGCGATATGTTTCAGAATATTTCTTTCTTCTTGATGTAGAGTATAGTTTTGCGTAGAAGCGAAATTCAAGATTAGTATTAAATTTAGCGCATTAAAGGAACTAAATTCATTCATCATTAGTCCTAGCCACATGTCTAACGTGAAATGAATAATTTTCAACAAGAAGTGACGTAGGTGTTTTGTCATTTCTTGTAAGTTTCTCGGCCTTATATCTACATCTTTTCATCTCCGATCCAATATCCATTTCTTACAAGAGTTTCATTGGAAGATGATTGGTTTGGCTTTTATTTTGCGCAAAGCTACTCGAGGACTAACTGCGCTAGCCGTTCCTAATTTAGCAGTGAAAGACTAAAGGGAAGGCAGCTAGTCATCATCACCCACTGTCAACTCTGGAAATTTTCAGCCAATTTGTGTTTATTTTCCGCGTTTTGAAGAAGAAAATGACAGAATAATCTCCTTAGAATAACCTGTGAGACTTTAGAGGTAAAGTATTTAAAGCGCCGAAAAAAGCTTCAAAGAAAACCCGTCACGGAGTGACAGCTCATTTTCACTAGTAAACTTTAAATAGGGCCTGACATGGCCAAGCGCGTTAAGGCGTGCGACTCGTAATCCGAGGGTCGCGGGTTCGCATCCCCGTCGCGCCAAACATGCTCACCCTTTCAGCCGTGGGAGCGTTATAACGTGACGGTCAATCCCACTATTCGTTGGTAAAAGAGTAGCTCAAGAGTTGGCGGTGGGTGGTGATGACTAGCTGCCTTCCTTCTAGTCTTACACTGCTAAATTAGGGACAGCTAGCACAGATAGCCCTCAAGTAGCTTTGTGCGAAATTCAAAAACAAACAATTATATAATATACTATAGCACTTTATATCATTAAGAAAGAAAGGAAGAAACTTTAATATCTGGCAGAAATATGAATTGAAAACCTACCGTATTTGGGAAAAATTAGGGTAAACGATGAGGTATTATCAAATTTGTATTTTATTAAAAGTGTTATATCCAGTCCAGTGGGGGTCAATACTTAATCTAATTTTTCGAAAATAAACATTAAAAAACAAAAAAGAGTAGAAAGAAGTAAGAGAAGATTTTGCTCAATTAATAAGAGACAAAAAAATAGTATCACTAGTGCTCGTCTAACGTTACCAACCACCTCGATCAGGAAAAG
>NC_134834.1:93950153-93997788 GCF_004210375.1 Tachypleus tridentatus
ACAAACATCTTTTCTTCATAGTGGAACATAATTCCAAAATCTTGGAGCAGTGCCTTAAGAGACGTATGCTCATAGCATTGATAGAGTTAGCAGGTAACAATAAACATAAAAAATGTTGACATTGATAACTCACAGAATCAAATTAGGAATCAACAGATGTGTCACCATTCAGTAACTTCAAGCTTCTTCAAAACCATTTATCTTGAAAAATATAAATTTCAATATTTTGATTTCTGTTACATTTGGAAAACCAAAACCCTATGATCATTAAGTGAAGATTTGTAGTGCAAGAATTATAGAAGCATCTTAAAAGTAGTAAATCCAGAAGGATTTTTCAGTACTCAATTCAAGTTATCTCTCTATTAAAATTTGATATGTATAAATGTAAAACACAACATAAAATGAGTGGCTGACCAGAAAAAATCATGTGACATTTTTCAAAATCTAGTAGGGTTTTTAGTGCTAATATAGTGAGGTCATGGTAGCCAATAATTACTAAAATAAAGGTATGAAGATTTTTTTATAATTAAAATAATGATAATATCTTGAAACTTGATAGCTCAAAATTATCACACCTGAATACACACTGATTTTATCCAAAGCTTCTGGTAATTACTATGTTTACTGAATCTTCAGTGTCTTATATAATATCTCTGCATAAGATAGCCATTCCTTCTGTGAGCATAGTATTCATGTGTGTTCTTCCATTTAACACACTTTCATTTTTTTTTTTAACTTCCCACCATGTTAATCTAACTCTTTAGCCCAATCAATACACAACTCTGTCTGGGCAGTCCATTCATATAAGCTTGGATAAATGATAATGTACAATAAACTGACAACCTTGCAAATACCCTTCATCAGGCAGAAAATGCTGTGTTGCAATGAAATTATCAAAAAACATCAGACAAACTAAACCAGAACAAGTTTTTATTTAGAGATATGTATATATTCTATGTCATCATTCACCAATGTTCTTCTTCTTACATCTTGTGGAACAATACCCATTCATGTAAACTGCATAATTAATTACAAATTTCCCTATTATTTGAAACAAATATTTTTAACTTATGCATTCCTACCTTCTTACTCAACTTGTTTATGAATAAAAAAGTTTTATCACTGCAGTAATAATAAATAAAGTTATTTAGTACTACTGAATATTTAAGGTGAATGTTTAATGATGTGAAATAACAGTATATTATTTTTGTTTGAAAAAAATGACTTCTGTGATACAGTTGTAAACTGTCCACTTCTTTGGAAATTTGAGCAAAATTTTAGACTACCATTGACTGCTATTGGTACTTACAATAAAATGGTCAAGTGCTAAGTTACTGTACTCTATATCTAGATAAATGATTGTAACAGTGAGTTGTAAAGAGAGAATGCCCCTACACTGACTATACTGAGGCCATGAGAAGCAAGTTCAGCTGTACATAATGGCAACAGTTTAAGTGTTACTAGGCAACAAAGAGTATAATTTAAGGTCATTAATTGTGTATCATAAAGTTTGTGGTGTGCATTACACATGCATGTAAATAAGTTAATTTTACTTGAGACATCAGACATACAGTAATATTTGTGTGTCATAGTTTGTGGTGTACATTAAACATGCATGAAAATAGGTTAATTTTACTTGGGACATCAGACATACAGTAATATTTGTGTTAATGATTCCTACCATTAATATGTGTGTGAATAAAAATACAGATCCTATACCCTTGATTAGGCAAGGTCTTCTATACTTAGAAATATTGTAAATATCATAATATTCCATAAACTATAACATATAGTTTAATGCAAATAAAATTCCTTAATTTAAAATCAATAATTTAATTATCAAGAATATAAAATATATCAAGTAGATCTTTGAATTACATAGCATGGGCAATAAGAACTTGCAAGTCATACTTTATTAAAGAGTTAGTTACAACTTTATACTATTTTCTCTTGAGAAAAATAAATGGGAAATCTTATTTAAAATTCTCAAGTTTATCAATAAAATCAATATCATAAATGCTTCTGATTTCTCTGAACTGAAAAGAAAAGAAGAACAAGTCACAAGTTTAAGATGTGGAATAGAGATACTAAGCTCCTGTTAAGAGTTAAGGCAGTTTCATCTTCAAAGCAAGTTGATTATACTTAAGTTTGTTTTACATATGAATGCAATTTTAGTTTTACTATTTTAATTAGTCTTATGTAAATGACTATGTTCGTCATGTTCTGTTTTACATACAGAAGTGAAATTTAAAATTTTTCTTCCCCGATAATAAAGTGTGAAGAAACCATTAAGTGTAAAGCCAATGTTACATATCAGTGTATCCAATTAATATCATGAGCATAAGTTTACCTGTTACTGTTAGTCAATGTTGGTGCAATGTTTTTTTAAATATAACACTTAAGACCATAGCTCATGACTACAGTAAATTAGTATGAAGTACTAAAACTTGTGGTTGAAGCTGTAGAATTCAAAAGTAGAAGAAAACTGGTGATCACAATTCATGTTATACATTTCAATACAATAACTAGCATTAGCATAACAAATATAATTTATCTTTTCAATTCTAGCAGTATTTAATTTAGTGACAAACTGATTAAGCAATACAAGTTAATACTACTAGTACTACAACTGTTACTATTAGATGTATAATTAGAATTTTGATGATTTTCTTTGTTTTACTTTTTAATCTTCGAAGTGTAATTTTGTAACTTAAATTCCACGGAATGAGATACATAATTAATAACGCTAGTTTACTATTACGAGCCATTCCTAATTACTAATACCATTAGTATTAGTACTAATAAATAGCATTTGTAGTAAACAGTACTTCAAATACCATTATTAGTATTAAATAAATTTTAACAACGAATTGTAATTGTTACCATAAAAAAAACCGCACCATCACCGCTGGTGGTGCGACTCTTTTTTTTTTTTTATAACAATTACAATTCGTTGTTAAAATTTCTTTACTTGCTCATTCAAAATAATTAAAATACAAAATGTGATTAATACAAAATAGTGCTTGAAAGTATATATTACATACTTTGTAATGTTCAAATCCTGACAATTGTTCTTTCTTCAAATATCGCCCCTCCGTCATTTTGAGCGACATCTAAAAACATAATAGGGGCGTTTTTCAATATTTCTATAGTTCCAAATAATAATGATAAATAATAAAACCCACACATATTAATAAATAATTAATTAAAGCATTTAATTTAAGGAAACTATATTTCCTTCACGTGTAAAAAATATTTTTCATTCGTGAAAATGTATCACTTGTATTGTATAATTTTAGTTAAATACAAAATTATTTTATTTCATACTTCATTGATATAGTGATGTATCAAACAAATTTGGTATCTGTTTTGGCTCTCAAGAGTTAACAACGTATAGCTACGTATCATTTATTTATGGTATGATCTTTTGACCTTGCAATGACCGGCATTATGTTTAGTTTGTGTAATATTTGAACATATAATGTGTTTTACCGTCTTGTAATGCTTTAGTATTTGTTTTGAATTTACCCTTACTTCCACACATTGAAAGGTTTCATATAATGCATGCCCAAAAAAGCCACTAAGGTGATATTATTCTAAATTACTTTTGTTTCTTTGTTATTATCGAGGAAGCTAACACCTATTTCTCCTAAAAAGGATATTTCGTAACATTAAATTTGTGTAAGAACATGGATAACACTATCCTTCAACAGCTGTTCAGGTGATATCAGTTCTATCTATAACTTAAGAAGAATGACCAGTCACGTATGTAACATTGGTCATTCCGGGTAAATGAAAGGTATTTTTTGATGTTAAGAAATGTTGTATTTGGCCAATCTTTCTAAAACGTCATCTTTAGGAATATAGTCTGAAAAGGGTCCAGACAGAGTGAAAGTCCGTATGTTTAGCATTTAAACAAGTATACAGAATGTATCTGTGCTTGATGTATAATGAAGACATGCAAAATGTGAAAAAAATATACATCTCTTTAATGTCGTCTACAGAACAATATAACATGCTTTTCCCTGAAAATTAACTTGGCATGAAAGAAACAGGTACTGAGAGCTGTCTTAATGATTATGAGATTGATTGAATGGTCTACATGAAACTCCTTGACTCGAGACAACCAAATAGGTAATGAAGAAAACTTTATTATAAGTTTAACGTAGCAGCAAATGTACAATATTTCGATTTTGTGAAAATCCTCTGCATTTCTTATTGCGTTAAACTTGTTACCTTTTCAAGTCGCCTTAAAACTTTGTTAATTCAACTTTATCTTTATTCTAGGCGACCAAAGGATATCTAAAAAGAGACAGGAAGTATCATTGGTGGTTTGCACAAGTTAATTGGAGGTATTTTACAAGTAGATGGTGGGCAAAAATGCTAAAGTGATGGGTCATGTAACAAAGGTGAACCTCCTTGAACTAAGAGATATACTGCAAACGTGGAAATGATCCACAGAAGAGCTAGGGGAGTACGCAAAACAGATGAAAAAATTGCTTTGAGCATCGCCTTTTTTTGCTATTCATTTTATATCAGGAGTCTACTGCTCATAATATGTCAAACTCCCTGAAAACTTCTATTACAATGTCCCAACGATGTTGAGGACACCTCTATCATTTGATAGCTGGGAAGTCAGAAAAGGAGAATATTTGGCTATGATCACTGTTGCCTGTGAAGTGGCAAAGCATGTCACTCTGTCAATATTTAAAGGAACAGAAAATGATAATCTGGACTCATCTTGAAGAGTTTCAGTTAAGTAATTGCTTAGAATAACTGGACTCCAGATCAGGTTATACAACAGTTGGCTCTGAACCGATATGACCTGTCCTTAGAATACATCAAACACTCACAAAGGAAGCAGTGTTTGGACTGTGAAATAATAATTACTGAGTTGCATGAATTATATGTGCCATTGGCAGGGTAAGGCTTACCTTGAAATAGCCTCAGCAGATGATGATGATATCCTTATTGACAAATTCGTGGAAAGTGTACCCACTGAGATAATATAATATCATCTGGTTGTAAAAGACATTCTGCCCTTACCAACACAGGCTTTTTCACTATTTGGTATGAAGTGGTAACATCAAGTTGATTACATGAGAATAAAAACGCTCTGGCAGCAGCTTCAGTTACTCTACCGCAGATAGACCTTTCTACCCAGGAGCCCAAGTGATTCGAAATTCAAATCCAGTTTGGTGTTAACCAGGCATCTACAAATCATGACATTGAACGACAATTACTGTATTCAGGAAATGGGTGGGGTTACCAAGCCTTCCTGTGATTTATATACTTTAATCAATTGCACGTATTTTTCTGCCATAATGTTGCCATGGAAGGAAGGAGTGAAGTATGCTTTGTCTGAGGAGCATTGGGTTATTTTCTTGTGAAAATTTCCAATTTTGCCAAGTAACTAGCTAAACAAGGGTACTGGTTTGACCAACAGTAAAACAAGTTCAGAGAGTTCAGAGTAGGCAGTGAATGCTACCGCTAAAGCTCTTGAAAAGAGCGCAAAGAACAACTTATACCAAAAGATATGGTTGTCAACCTACCTCTATCAGGTTTTAATGATTATTGGTATGCTTCTGTCAGAGTAAAGAAGCGAAATATAGATTTCCTGATTGATACAAGAGCACCTGAAACATTCGTAGATCTCAAAGTTTATCAGGCACTTTATACTTATAGACCATACATGTTAAATAAACTGGATACTATCCGGAAAGTAAATTGCATTATCTCATGCAGTTATCTGCCAAAGGGAGAATTCCCAATGCTACTCTACAAATATGGATAATCTGTTATCCGTCTACATGCCGGAATAGTCATTAGTGTTACAAGTAAAGTGGAAGTAGCAGATGCTAGCAGTAATGGTAGGGTTGCATCTGTTGTGCCGCATCCAAAAGTAAATACATAGATAAAAACACCTGAGATCTCTAATCTAAGATAGTTTGGACAAATAGAACTTAAGATAGTGGAAGTAGTTCAAAGACTTTTTGTTGGAATATACTAATGTATTAAAGGGACTAGATGATCAGCTGTATCAAATCACAGTCACAAATCATCACACAGGTACAGCTGATGAGCATCTGATTAATTAACAACCAAAAGCTTCTAAAAACACTGTGAATTTAACCAGTGCCGAAATACAGTAAATGTTAAAATACGAAATCATACAATCTTTAGATAATGATTAGTTGGTTTCAAAAGTGATTGTCAGTAGAATGAAATGTGATGCCTGGTTAAGACAAGTGAAAATGGTTAACTACACTGATGCCTTTCCATTATCACAAACAAATGAATATCTAAAGAAGTTGAAAGAAGCCTAATGATTTTTTACCTGACATAAGGATGCTGACAATCTGATTGATCTCTGTGATGAGAGCTGACTTAAGACTGTGTTTAGATAGCAAAATGACGGGTACAAATTCTCATTATGTCATTCAGCTTGTGTGAAAAACCCCACATTTTTCAGAAACTGATGGAGCTACAATGCATTATATAGTCAATATTCGATGTGTTTGTAGATACGCGAAACATTTTGTGCTAGTGTTCAAACATAGTGTTTGATGTATAAATATATCTATTAGTTGGCATAAATGGCTATAAATTGTTCATAAGTAGAGCTATTTATTTCCGTACAATTACCAAAGATATTTGTTAACTTTATTATAGTTTCACTCAGTGTATTTAAGAATATGAACAAAAAATTAGAACAATTATTTCGATAATACTTTAAACTGTATGGCATAGATATTCAAATGGTATGGTGTTACATATGTATTTTGTACTTAAACAATCATTATTGGCATTCAGTGAATATTTAATAACAGTTAAGTTGAAGTAAAAAAATATAAATTAAATGCGACTGATGAGGAGATGTAGTTTTAATTAACATTATGCTAATGCTTATAAAAATTCAACGGACTTATTGATAAGGATGTCTGATTGATACCTCTCTTTTTGGATATTTTGACCAGTAACAAAAGATAATTTCAACACTAGCTAGTGAATAAAGATCAGTGTACAGCCATTTACTGATGCTAGGGTTCTTATTGAATTGGATTTAATTGTTGTTAAATGTTAAGAATCAATAATTATTAATGAAATGCAATACATATATCTAATAATTTGTCAAGTAAATATCTAATTATTCCATGCAATTTCAAGTACGGTCATTATGTTTATTAGTTGCACATTATAAAGAATGATAGCTTTCCTTTTCAAATGTTTGTTACATCTCAGAAATACTCAAGATGAGAGAAGTCCCACTGAAATTATTATTTATTGTGGTCTCATAAAAAATCCATCCAGTTGAATATCTTTTCTATTGTCTCTTATGTTGAAGAGAGCTACGGAAAAAGTAACTAAAGGACTCAGATCTGATCTACCATGGGTACTCCTTGACATTCAGCAAGGTAAATCATGTCTTGCTGAGACTGGTGAATGAAGCATGGACACATATAATTAATGCCATTTGAATGACCGATTATGAGTGCAGGAAGGTGTGTTGTATTGTTGTTATCAACCACCAGATAATGGTTTTCAACTTATTTTAGAGCTACTGGTCTTTCACCTTTAAGGTATTAAAATTATTCAGATTTTGTAAGATGCAACATTTGTTGTAGCTACATTCGAGCCAAGATATCAGTATTAGTTCGAGCACTGTCTGGTGTGTGCAATCGAAAGGAAAAGTTAATCTTCAGAAAAGATGATGTCCGGCATGGTCAGGCGGTTAAGGCACCCGACTCGCAATCTGTGGGTGGTGGGTTCGAATCCCCTGCACACCAAACACGCTCGCCCTTTCTGCCGTGGGGACGTTATAATGTGAAGATCAGTCCCACTGTTCGTTGATCAAAGAGTATCCGAAGAGTTGGCGATAAGTAGTGATGACTAGCTGCCTTCCCTCTTGCCTTACACTGCTAAATTAGGGATGGCTAGCGCAGATAGTCCTTGACCAGCTTTGTGCGAAATTTAAACCAAACAATCAAGAACAGAAGGCACACTTCAGCAAAAATAGACCTGGCACAGCCAAGCGCGTAAGGCGTGCGACTCGTAATCCGAGGGTCGCGGGTTCGCGCCCGCGTCGCGCTAAACATGCTCGCCCTCCCAGCCGTGGGGGTGTATAATGTGACGGTCAATCCCACTATTCGTTGGTAAAAGAGTAGCCCAAGAGTTGGCGGTGGGTGGTGATGACTAGCTGCCTTCCCTCTAGTCTTACACTGCTAAATTAGGGACGGCTAGCACAGATAGCCCTCGAGTAGCTTTGTGCGAAATTCCAAAACAACAGCAAAAATAATTTGGTTTTCCTCTGCAGAGAGTAGCTCTAAATATTGCTGGTCCACTTCCAGAAATGGGAAAAGGTATATACTCATGGGCATCGAATACTTCACAAAATGGGCTAATGTTTATCCATTTGCTGATATTTACACACAGTCCATTGCTTATGCATTGACTGAAGACTGGGCTTTGTTTGGAACACGTAAAGAGGTTTACAATGTCAGTTAGCTAACTGTAATAGCCAATTTTCTCTGAGTTGGGTAAAGTGTTTGATGTGGTGAGGCCATATATTTTACCTTATCTAACTCTGTCAGATTACTTGGTGAAATAAGTGATACAGACTGTCAAACTTATGCTTACTAAGTTCATTATATCTTGCAAAATCAATTTGGATAAACACTTACCCTACACCGTAAATGTGCACTGTAAAACTGATTAGAGATCAAGAGGTAGTTTGCCAAATATGTTATTGTATTGCGTTTGTGGTGATTATGTGTAATGGAAACAAAGGTGTATAGTAATGTTAGTGTCTAAATAAATTCACGTGTGTGGTATCACAAACATGTAGAAACATCATATGGAGCTTTTCATGAGTGTTGTATTACATTAATGAATGAATTACGTAACAAACACAATTATTAAGGCACATGTGAATGATAAGACTTTATGATTAAAGGTAACAGTGACTATTAAGCTGTAAGATAGCATTTAAAAATAGTGTATATGTTGTTTGTTTTCATATTCATAGTATAATTGTGTAATTTAGGCAGTGAAATACTTGGCAGGTAGATAATTATTTGTATGAATAAAAGTTGTAGAGATTCACATACAGTTACGACAGAAAGTGTTCGTACACCTGCATCCAGAGTAGTGTTTTGCTCATAACTTAAAAAATATCATGATTAGAATAATGAAAGTAAACTATATTATAAATATTATACTAACACACTTCTACATAAATTTTTATGTAAATTGAACGACAAATAAGTTGTTTATAAATAAATAACCAAACATAGGATGTGCAGAAAGTTTTGTGGATCTACTTTAATGATCAGTTGTGTAGCTTTTCAGGTGAATTACTTGGCGCAATCTTTCCTCATAGCTCTCTATGATCATTTGACAGTACTCGATTGGTATTTTCTTCCATTTTTCTTTACGGAAGGCCTCTAACTCTTGCAAGTTTTCGGATGACGCTGATAAACCCTGGTCTTCAACTCATGCCAAATGTTTTCAATTGGGTTGAAATCGAGTGACTGCGATGGCCGCTCCAGAACGCTTATATGGTTCTTCTGCAATCAGGATTACACATATTTCGATGTGTGCTTAGGGTCATTGTCGTGCTGAAAGATCCAATGACGCCCAAGCCCCAAGTTCCGAGCATCATTCTTGATATAAGTGCCTAATATATCAACGTACCCTTCTTTTTTCATGATTCTATTGACTCGGTGAAGGCTGCCTACACTAGAAGAGTTAAAGGAACCCTATAGCATGATCGAGCTACCTCCGTGTTTAACTGTATGGACGGTGTTCTTTGGAAGATTTCATTCCCCCTTCTTACGGAAAATATAGCGAACATCATTGTGGTCGAAAAAATCGATTTTAGTCTCGTTTGACTTTAATAGGTAAAGGGTTTATCTACCTGCTTTCTTGCATACCTCAATTGTGCTTCTAAATGAACAGGCTTTAAATATGGAGTTCTACGAGAACGGCATGCTTTGAACTCAGAAGAGCGTAACATGTTCGTAACTGTAGAGGTGCTTACTTCAACTCCAGTTTTCCTTACCAGTTTCTGTATGTCATTACGTGTTAAACGAGTGTTCCTACTAACTGCTCTGAGAACCTTCCTCTTGGTTCTCTCTGGAATTTTGTGGGGCGTCAGGAACGAGAGAGGTTAGCAGTTGATTCTGTAAAGTTAAACTTGGCAATTATGCTTTTAACAGTAGATTTCGGCTCATTAAGTTGTGTAGCAATACCGGAAAGAGACACACGAGACTTGTATTTTACAATAATTCGTTGTTTTTTTTTAAATCACTGAACAGTTGTTTCCTGTTCGCCATGATGACCAAGCAGATAATGACGGAGACGGCGCTAAATTGCCGGAAATAATTTTTGTGTTGGCTAAATTCCAATAATTATGAACGCAGTGTCTACTTCTGGAATGGTATAATGAAGTTTATTCTCCAAACTTATCAAATTTTTTATGGGAATATTAGTTTTTCACACGTCCTGAACTGTACGAACACTTTCTACTTCTAATATTTCTGGTTATTTGTTTATAAACAGTTTATTTGTCGTTTAATTTACATAAAAATTTATGTAGATGTGTGTTAGTGTAATAATTCTATAATACACTCTACTTTCATTATCCTAATCGTGATACTTTTTAAGCTATGAGGAAAAAGCTACTCACGACGCAGGGGTACGAACACTTTCTTTTGTAACTGCATGTCTTATGGAAAACACTAGTGTGCTTGTAGTGCAAAATATTTCGATTATCTCAAATCGAAATGCTTGACCGGGTGATATAAGCAGTATTTTCAACTATATTGATTGAAATATTTAGCCAAAATTTTATTGTTTTATGTGTTTCCAATTTTCTATGCTGCCATGCCAAGTTATATTATTATATCCCCCATGGTTCCAGCAACTATGAGATCAACTATTAGTGATGAGAAGCCAGGGATTACCTTCTAATAAGAGCTTGCTATGACCTCTTCTTGTACTTTTAGGAATTAAAAATCAAGGAAACAGTGTCAGATGAGCGTTCAGACCTTCTAGAGATGAGTTATATGATGCAAGACTTGCCAACAGCACAAAGTGCATTCAGTGCTACCCATAGGAATACATGTTATATGCTGTTTTGTCTGTATTATAATTATTTGTTCACTACTCATCGTAATAATCTGTTACAACATAGAAACAGGCATTGCGAGCTTTGTTAAACAACTGCCATGTAGGCTTCCTCAAAGAAGTTGGGATATAGTCAGTGCAGAGATACAGCCGATGATAAAGGATAAGATCATACAACCTTTTGAAAGTGCATGGTTTGTTTCCCGTGATGTTTGTCAGGGTGAAGGATTACATAAGTGGATTATGTGCTAGTTTTGTTGTAATTAATAGACTAATTTCTTGATTCCTTGAAGACATCCAATATTTCTGTACTCTAAGCATTGCCTCTGGATACAAACAAGCCAAACTATACGAAGAAAGCAAAGTTGAAATTACCTTTAGAACATGAGATGGACTTCATTCAGTCCCAACTCATGCCATTCAATTTGTATAATGATCTTTGGAATTCAGAAGAGCCAGGACAACAATCCTTCATCCATCTTCTGATAGAATGGAAGAGAAATACAACCATATTATGTTAAATTAATTACTCATTTATTTGGATGAACACCGGAAAATGAGGCATCAAGATCTTTTTATGTTGCTTACGGTGTTACATTACGCTGCAGGCAATAACTCATCATCACAGATATTTGTAACATGATTTAAAGTTTCATTGGAGGATCTTCTATACTCTCATAGAAAGAAGTGCTTAGAAAAGTCTTGAACCAAATGTGTAGAGAGATTAAGAAATACCATTGACGATATACATGATTTTATCTAAACTAGTGATAATATGAAAATTCGCTGTGATGGTAATGTTATTAAAGGTGGATTCCAATGAGATAACATGATATGATTGTACATTTTCAACCACAAGAAGTGACAAATTCCAAAACTAAGGAGGTGCTCGGAAGGAATCGTGAATCCAAAAGAATAGTTGATACAAGCCAAAATTCATACACCATAATTGTAATTAGAGATGCATTGATAAGGAAACAGTCAACATGACAATTTCATGGAACTCAGAAGAAACTCAACTTGCTAGTTCCTGTTCAAACTACTTTCAGAGGACTATCAAGGTTGGAGCTATCAGTAAGTTTACAACTCACCGAAACATCTACCCAGGATTAAACTTACCAGTGACAACGAAGATCAGGAAGGCCATACCGTTCATAAATACCACGAGCTCCAGAAAAGAAAGCTTCCAAAAACAATTGGTAAATAGTCAGTTTAGTGTAGTGTTTAATTTTAGTATCAGGACTCTCCAAGTACTCTACAATCTAGGAAAGGGCAATGTTTATATTTTAAATATTTTAATTTACATGTTAACTAAAAGGCGCATGATAGTGAATTATACCTAGAGTGGTTTGTTTGTTTGTTTTGAATTTCGCGCAAAGCTACACGAGAGCCATTTGCGCTAGCCGTCCCTAATTTAGCAAAGTGAGACAAGAGGGAGGGCAGCTAGTCATCACCACCCCCACCAATTCTTGGGCTACTCTTATATCAACGAATAATTAGATTGACCCTCACATTATAACGCCCTCAACTGGCTAAAAGGGCAAGCATGTTTGGTGTGATAGGAATTCAAACCCGCGACCTTCAACTTACGAGTCAAGCGCCATAGCTACCTGGCAACGCCGGGCCACAGCTTTAGAGTGCTTGGGAATATAGTAACTAAAGAAGTTTACGAACTGTGTTGAAAAACCTCATGTTATAAATACGAAATTTGGGGAGGTGGTAGTCAGACAGCTTAAATCTGTGAAGTGTTTAGGATTAATAATATATTTGTATCAGTGTTAGTTTTCGTGTATACTTAGCTAGTCAATTAACAAGCCAAGCATTTTTTCGTTAGTTATACCAGTATTATCACAGTGTTTCCATTTGATCGTAATTTGTGAAGTTACTTAGGCCTACAAGTTACAACACTATTCTGCTGACGGCAGCTTGTAGAAATGTTAACGTTTAAGTTAAAAGAATCCACTCAACAAAAGAACATCATTACAGTAATAACAATGGTCTGACCACTTAAAAATTATTTCCTAAGCAATAACAACAACTGTAACTGGTTATATTGCTTTTTAAGTGGTCAGACCATTGCCACAGCTAAACAATGTGACACTTGATGTGTACAGAGCATACTGCAGGTACGGAAATCATGCCATTTTTAGGAGTGGCTAAGGGCATGCCTTCCAGAAAATATTTTAAAATATAATGATGATAAATGATATAATAAATATGAGAATGAATCTCGAACCATTTTAATACAATTGCTGCATTCGCACAACGTAATCTGCTGAATTAATAAGAAGGAAGTTTTAATAGATAAATTGTAGCTATAGATATAACAAAAAATGGTCAGTACATGGCTACCTGACTATCCTTGCTACCTGAGTATCATTCCTACCTGACTATCCTTGCTGCTTGAATATCTTTGCTGCCTGACTATCCTTGCTGCCTGACTATCTTTGCCACCTAGCTATCCTTGCTGCTTGACTATCTTTGCTGCTTGACTATCTTTGCTACCTGACTATCTTTGCTGCCTGACTATCCTTGCTGCCTGACTATCTTTGCTGCCTGGTTATTCTTGCTGCCTGACTATCTTTGCTACCTGACTATCTTTGCTGCCTGACTATCCTTGCTGCTTGACTATCTTTGCTGCCTGGTTATTCTTGCTGCCTGACTATCTTTGCTACCTGACTATCTTTGCTACCTGACTATCCTTGCTACCTGACTATCTTTGCTGCCTGACTATCCTTGCTGCTTGACTATCTTTGCTGCCTGACTATCCTTGCTGCTTGACTATCCTTGCTGCCTGACTATCTTTGCTGCCTGACTATTCTTGCTGCCTGACTATCCTTGCTGCTTGACTATCTTTGCTGCCTGACTATCTTTGCTGCTTGACTATCTTTACTGCCTGACTATCCTTGCTACTTGACTATCTTTGCTGCCTGACTATCCTTGCTGCCTGACAATCTTTGCTGCCTGACTATTCTTGCTGCCTGACTATCCTTGCTGCTTGACTATCTTTGCTGCCTGACTATCCTTGCTGCCTGACTATCTTTGCTGCCTGACTATCTTTGCTGCTTGACTATCTTTGCCGCCTGACTATCTTTGCTGCCTGACTATCCTTGCTGCTTGACTATCTTTGCTGCCTGGTTATTCTTGCTGCCTGACTATCCTTGCTGCCTGACTATCTTTGCTACCTGACTATCCTTGCTGCTTGACTATCTTTGCTGCCTGACAATTCTTGCTGCCTGACTATCTTTGCTGCCTGACTATCCTTGCTGCCTGACTATCTTTGCTGCCTGATTATCTTTACTGCCTGACTATTCTTGCTACTTGACTATCTTTGCTGCCTGACTATCCTTGCTGCTTGACTATCTTTGCTGCCTGACTATCCTTGCTGCTTGACTATCCTTGCTGCCTGACTATCTTTGCTGCCTGACTATTCTTGCTGCCTGACTATCCTTGCTGCTTGACTATCTTTGCTGCCTGACTATCTTTGCTGCTTGACTATCTTTGCCGCCTGACTATCTTTGCTGCCTGACTATCCTTGCTGTCTGACTATCTTTGCTGCCTGACTATCCTTTTTGCCTGACTATCTTTACTGCCTGGTTATTCTTGCTGCCTGACTATCTTTGCTACCTGACTATCTTTGCTGCCTGACTATCCTTGCTGCTTGACTATCTTTGCTGCCTGGTTATTCTTGCTGCCTGACTATCTTTGCTACCTGACTATCTTTGCTACCTGACTATCCTTGCTACCTGACTATCTTTGCTGCCTGACTATCTTTGCTGCTTGACTGTCTTTGCTGCCTGACTGTCCTTACTGCTTGAATATCTTTGCTGCCTGACTATCCTTGCTGCTTGACTATCTTTGCTGCGTGACTATCCTTGCTGCTGACTGTCTTTGCTACATGACTATCTTTGCTGCCTGACTATCCTTGCTGCCTGGCTATCTTTGCTACTTCCCTGGTTTGAATTCGTGATAATGATCACAAGTAAAATCAAAATTCAGTAATTCTTCTTACGGTGATTTTTAAGAGCCATTGCTGGACGTTTTGTACTGATTTAATACTTATTTTTAATACTCTCATAAACCACATGGAAATATTCCCGCCATCTTAACGCTCTTGGTATTCTATTTCAACCAAATTGTTGTTTATTTTATATTGAAATAAAAAAATTATTCTTAAGGAAGTGATTACATAATCAGCGACTACGAACGGTAGTAGAAACGTGAAGTATAGCACCAGTTATTAGTCTTGTAGTCTCAGGTCTCACCAAGGCCAGGAACACCCACCGGACATAAAAAGCAAATAATGGTATTCCTTAGTGTTGTTATTACGCAAACAAACGCTCAGAAATACGTTTTAACGTAACTCTTCAGACTATATTTTTGATCTCGTATAAAAAAAATAAGATAGAATCCCTAGATATTATGGCGTGAGTCCACATTATACTCACAGCCAAGTTTCGATATTAATATCCTCTAGTGGATCATCCGTAAATCTGAATGCTTATAATGCTTAAAATTGGATTTCGATATCTATGGTGGACACTGCATAGATAAACTATTGTGCAGCTCTTCGCTTAACAATAACAAACAAACAAACATCGATCTTAATATCAAATAATAATGAATAATGTAATTGTGGGAAACTAAAAAAACAATATAATTAAATCTCATGACAACCTGTAAACAATCGGCTGATGAAGCTTTGTTGACAAAATGTGATCATAATTAATTACAACAGTCACATATTAGGCTTATTGTATTTGTTGATACCGTATTCATTATTCGATACCTTACAGACTTTTTCCAAGAAAAAAGAATATATATAATAGAATTTCAATCACACTAAAGTCCACTACATCCATTTCCTACTATGCATATTGCTCAATACCAGAGCTCATCAAAGCTCACTGGAATATGACAAGCAAGTCTAAATCTTGACTTCGCGGAGTCAGAGGCGAATATGACGTGTGGAATACCCTTGACCCCTAATATTCTGGTCATGAAAATTGCTAGGCTCTGTATTTTGCAATACTGTTTGTTTTTGAATTAATAACAAAGCTACATAATGGGTTATCTGTTTTCTGTCCACCACGGGTATCGAAACCTGGTTTCTAGCGGTGTGAGTCCGCAAACATACAGCTGTGCCACAAGGAGCTTGCAATACTGAATGCAAGTGAACGTGATTAGCATTCAGAAGAAAACTGGCAACCAATCTAATTTCTAAAAAAAATATTTTCAAACATTCTTTATACAGCTTAGTTATTTTTTAAAATAATTTACGGAACACATATAATGATAATTGAAATACATAATTAATAGTTATGGATGGTTTTTTTGTTGGTTTTTTTCAATTTCGCACAAAGCTACTCGAGGGCTATCTGTGCTAGCCGTCCCTAATTTTGCAGTGTAAGACTAGAGGGAAGGCAGCTAGTCATCACCATCCACCGCCAACTCTTGGGCTACTCTTTTACCAACGAATAGTGGGATTGACCGTCACATTATAACGCCCCCACGGCTGTAAGGGCGAGCATGTTTGGCGCGACGCGGGCACGAACCCGCGACCCTCGGATTACGAGTCGCATGCCTTACGCGCTAGGCCATGCCAGGCCCAACATACGTTTGTAAAAGAAATATATACAAAATTTTAATCAAATCTCTGCCATTGGTAAAGCGGTAAGTTTACAGATTTATAATGTTAAAATTAGGAATTCAAATCCTTCGGGTGACACGGCATATAACACAATATGGCTTTAGTATAAGAAAATACACATTAATCATCCCCTCGGTGACACGGCGTATAGCCTAATATGGCTTTAGTATAAGAAAACACATATTAATCAAACTCACAATACTCTTTTCATATCAATGTTTTCTTCTCTTCTGCTTGTTAAAATCTTCGATGGGATCAAAAAAACGTGCAGGGTTTTTATCATTTTTATAGATAACATCGCTTGCGATTCTAAATTTTCTTAAGACATGTTAGAAAGGACGAGAGTCTTCATTAACTTAAGATGAAAAAAACACAATTTCTTTTTGCCGAAGCAATAATTACTGGAATAGTCAGGAAGATGCGAAGGGTTACCTATACATTTGGGTAAATCTCACGTAAGGCATTTTGTATGATAAATTTCAATACATAGTTAATATTGGTACCAGGTGACATAATCCTGCGAAACGTTGTTATTCATGTATCTTTAATTCACTCATGTCGCGTGAACCTTCGAAGCTGATTTTTAATCATAAGATCATTCCACTGTTGCAAACGTTTTTCTACTCAAGTGTGATGTTTCGGCGTATCTTATTAAAAAAAAAAAGGCAAACATTTCCGCATGTTTTAAGAGCCTCAAATTAGGTCGCAGTAATTATACAAATTGTATCAATGATAACATTAATATAACGAATCTTAAATGCTGCTTTAGAATCTTTGATACATTGGCCCTCACTTTCATAATTTAGCAGTGTAGGACAAAAGGGAAGGCAACTAGTCATCACTACCCATCGCCAACTCTTGGGCTACTCTTTTACCAACGAATACTGGGGTTGACCCTCACATTATAATGCCCCCCACGGCTGAAAGAACAAGCATGTTTGATTTTACGATGATTCAAACGCGAGACCTTCAAATTACAAGTCGAGTGTCCAAGCTATATCAGAGCTCGTAAATCCTTACGCGATGTTAACAAAGATAACACACCAAATATAGAATGCCTTATCAATATTAAATTTCAAAATGTGACATTGTCTTCCTTCTACAACTTTAATTCTTAAAAAAAAACTTCTTACATAACACAGATTCGAACTCGTGATCCTCAGATTACTTAGCCATGCTGGGCCTCTCCGCGGTGAACACAGCAGATAGCTCAATGTGGCTTTGCTGTAAGAATACACAAACACACACAGTCCAACAAAAATGCGTATTATTTTGCTGATATCACTTACCCTAATGCCTTACCATTTGCCTTTTTAACCATTAAAATCGATTAATTTTAATTTGTTTAAGATGGTTTTACTGAGTTTTGTATTTCATTTCTTATGACACGGCCTAAATGTTCTTGTATGTGGGGTTCAAATTTAGCCAATAATTTAACCAGTGCAAGAAAATTATCACATTATTTATATCCCTTGTTTCAGTAGCACGGAAGGCTAAGTTAACGTGATAACACAAACAGAACTATAGCAAGAGGATTTTCTAAAATGTTTCTCCTTCGTTGTTTCTAAAATTCCATTTTAACTTCGTACATTTGTATTTCCACTGTTTTCTCACTTTTCATAATCTAGCCATGCCATCACACATTCTTTATGCTCTTTATCATTTTCATTCGATTTTAAACTAAATTTCAGGTTTTTATAGTTTGAACAACCTTGACAAGAAAGTTTTTTTTTGTAATTTTGGAATTAAACAACAAGTAAAGTAAAATAAACAGTCTTTACGTAGAGAGTACACCAATTAACGCCCAGGATGGTCAGGTGGTTAAAGCACTCGACTCGTAATCTGAGAGTTGCGGGTTCGAATCCCCGTCACACGAAACATTCCCGTCCTTTTAGCCGTGTGGGCATTATAATGTTATGGTCAATCCCACAATTCATTGATAAAAGAGTAGCCCAAAAGTTGGCGGTGGGTGGTGATGATTAGCTACCCTCCCTCTAGTCTTACACTGTTAAATTAGATAAAAATTTGTTAAATATGTTGCATGTATACTAAGCTCACTAACTGAGAACGAATTTATTGTTAACAATTTCTTTTCCTTTAATCAGTAGACATTTAAATTTCCTAATGCAGACCAATTCATTGTGGCCAGCTTTGATATTCAGTCCTTATTCACTAACATCTCACTTGATGAAACAATAAAATATTATTAAATAAATGTTCCAAGCCAAAAATGTTCTGAACTCTAATTTTAACCAACATATATTATGACAGCTTCTTAACTTGGTTCTCAAAGGACAATCACTTCGTTTTTAATGGTCATCTTTATGACCAGACAGATGGAGTGGTGATGAAATCACCTCTAGGTCTATGTTACATACGTCAATGTCTCGATAATTACCACATTTATTTCAAACCAATATTATATGGAAAGTACGTTAATGATACCTTTCTACTCTATAACAACATTGATTACGTCAAAAAGGTTTTAGAATACCAAAACTCACAACATCTATGAATACATTTTACATATAAGATGGAATAAAACAACAATTGGTTTTTAGACGTTCAAATAAACAAAAACAATCAATCTCTTTGTCACATCTGTTTACCATAAGAAATATATTATTGGTTTATACACTCATTTCTGAAAGTTCCATACCAGACTCCTTCAAACGTAACCTAGCTCTATATCTTCTAAACAAAGACTATAATATCTCTTCAGACTACTTTTGTCTTTACTAAGAAATGTAAAAAGTTCATAACGTATTACAAAGTAATGGTCATCCTTTAATTTCTTACCCTCTATCACTATAAATAAAATAGAATCTACCAAAAAGGTCACACACTGTCTCAAAATGATAAATTTGAAGATATTCTGAAACGTCTATAATTAAATATGATTTTAGTGTTATAGTGTTGTTAACAGTGTTTCTAGGCACTCAGGATTTGGGCTGTATCGCAGACCTTAATATATAACATCATTCCGGAATGAGCTAAAACTCTGTTTTTAACATTTTGAGGTTGAACTAAAACTCCACATGAAGTTTCACGAAAAAAAATCAGGTTTAGTGAAGCTATCTCAAGTTTTTGACTCCCATTATACACAGTAGTAAACTGGGATGTACACGTGGTGTTATGTTGTCGACTTACCCACTCGGTCTCTTGGCTAAGATCAAGCATAGCTCGTTGTGTTCGTGGATATTTGTTCAGACTATTGTTCGTAGTTTTCAGAGTAGATACGAAGGTCTTGACCTTGGCGTCAATGGGATAATTCTCATAATCTTGATCAATGTTACTCTACTGCTTTCAGTGCGGCTCGCTTACAGTCATGCTGGACAAATAGCACAATAGGTTCTAGCTGAAACCTAGACTTCGATCGACGATAGTGCTATCTAGCAGTTCCAGTCTTCAATATTTCATTTCTTTAAATTTAATTAACTAATATAGCAGTGGAAGTATAGCTTTTCTCTTAATACATTTCTCCGGTAGAACTTTTATATCGTTGGGAGGTGAAAATGGTCTTGTATCATCAGATTTCTTACAAACTCCGTTTCTAATCACGTTCACAAGGCCCTCTGGGTCTCTGAGAAGTAACATGGTGCATAGAATCTTTAAGACAGTTATGAAAAACACCTTTCTTTCACACTTGAGTTTTTTGGATGATTTATGTCATTTCTTCGGTGTCACAAAATCCAAGGGATCCTCAGAAGTATCGATAGACATTTCATTTTCATCACTCTCCAATGTAATGTCGAAATAAATACTTCGTCTTTATTCGTGTCTTTAATTTGCTCTGCGACTGTTTCCCGCCTGCTTTTAGTGGCATTTTGACCTCTGGTATTAAACCACTGCACCCACACTGACATCTCGGACGTTTCATACAAGTAACTCACATATAAACTCTGCACTTACTAGACATTTTTTTCTTGTATTAGCGTTGCTTTATCAGTACACTTACTAAATCGATGCCAATAATATGTCGATATTTTTGTGGATCCGGTTTTCACAGAGAGTGCAACAATCGCCTGGTTTTTGTCCAATCAGATTTTGGTAAAAGTGTTAGCTAATACATAAACAATCCGGAATCACTCGAAAAAATTAGAGTCTGCAAAATCCTGGGTGACTGGGCCGTGAAAACACTGCTAATATTTATTGTTTCCATCTGATAAAACAGTTGCAAACAATAAGTTCATTTTGTAATTATCGGTAAACGAACAAACAATAACAGTGTCTATCAAATAAAACCCTGATAATAAACAGCCAATTTTTTAATAATTCTATTTTCCTCACCTTAAACATTTACTTACATCGATGTAGTTACTTCGGTTGACGGACACAGTTAATAACTCGCGTTATAACGAACAAAATAGGGCCAGATATCGTTTTCAAAGACACATAAAATAAAATACCTATACCAAATTTGTACAGAAATATGTGCTAGAGCGTGCGTGCTCCGTATGAACAAGTGCAATGTAAAAAGTTACAGGAAGCGAAGATAGACAGCTGTGTGTGCACAGTTGTTTTACACCACTAGGAAATATTTTTCTAGCGTTGCACTAGCATTGTAAGTTGATTTTATGTTTACCAAAATTAATCACAGTGTAAATGAAAATATGGACTGAGAAGTTGGTCTACCAACAGCATTATATTCCTTAACTAACTCGAATTTCATTACTGGCTGTTTTCATAGATGTAGAAGTTATAACATTTATAAAGTTACTAAACATTTTTTTTAATTTCGCGCAAAGCTACTCGAGGGCTATCTACGCTTGCCATCCCTAATTTTAGCAGTGTTAGACTAGAGGGAAGGCAGCTAGTCATCACCACCCACCGCCAACTCTTGAGCTACTCTTTTACCAACGAATAGTGGGATTGATTCTCACATTATAACGCCCCCACGGCTGAAAGGGCGAGCATGTTTGGTACGACCGGGATTCAACAAACCCGCGACCTTCAGAGTACGAGTCGAACGCCATAACCCACCTGGCCATGTCTTCAAACTTCAGGAAATGAAGTATACATATTCTACGTTTATGGTAAAAATCTATTACCTCTATTATTGTGTGGATGACGTATAAAGTACTGCATAAACCTCTATTCATGAAATAGCGAACTGTAAAACTTATAGCGCTGTTGTGGCATAGTCGTTATAATGCGCAATGTAAACCATCGTGCCTGCTAAATGATAGGCGAACTAATACATGCAAGGGTTGTGCACCTAATACGGTCATAAGTTTCAACAATCTTTTCAGACACAAGTTCGTTCATGTACAACGTATAGCATTTTAAGTCGTAATATATTTTTCTTAGCTTGGTGTGTATAGTTCTACGTATGACAAATAATTACGTATATCACGGTACATTCATTTTCTAATTGTGACACGATCATTAGACATAAAAACTCTAATTAATACTTTTATTGTAAACCAGATAAATCATATATTTGTTTAATATGTCAGTAACTAATTCTGATTTATATACCTTCCAGTGGTACAACTGTACGTCCTTGGATTTACACCGCTAAAAACCGGATTTCGACACACATGGTGGGCAGAGCGCAGATAGCCCTTTGTGTAGCTTTGTGCTTAATTACAAACCAACCAACAAACTTATTTATATTTTTGAAAAAACTTATCTGAGCACTGTAAGAGCCTGTTTGTACAACTATGGATTGCTATAAGAAATATAAGCTTTGGTTCTTGATACTTTACATACTGTAGGGAATATCAAGTGTTGTATGGGTTGTAATTGTTGGTTCTTGATACTTTACATACTGCATAGAATATCAAGTGTTGTATGGGTTGTAATTGTTGGTTCTTGATACTTTACACACTGAAGGGATAATCGAGTGTTGTATGGGTTGTAATTGTTGGTTTTTGATACTTTACACACTGAAGGGAATATCGAGTGTTGTATGGGTTGTAATTGTTGGTTCTTGATACTTTACACACTGAAGGGAATATCGAGTGTTGTATGGGTTGTAATTGTTGGTTCTTGATACTTTACACACTGAAGGGAATATCGAGTGTTGTATGGGTTGTAATTGTTGGTTCGTGATACTTTACACACTGCAGGGAATATCGAGTGTTGTATGGGTTGTAATTGTTGGTTCTTGATACTTTACATACTGCAGAGAATATCAAGTGTTGTATGGGTTGTAATTGTTGGTTCTTGATACTTTACACACTGAAGGGAATATCGAGTGTTGTATGGGTTGTAATTGTTGGTTCTTGATACTTTACACACTGTAGGGAATATCGAGTGTTGTATGGGTTGTAATTGTTGGTTCTTGATACTTTACACACTGTAGGGAATATCGAGTGTCGTATGGGTTGTAATTGTTGGTTCTTGATACTTTACATACTGTAGGGAATATCAGCTGTCGTATGGGTTGTAATTGTTAATTCTTGATACTTTACATAAAGTAGAGAATATCGAGTGTTGTATGGGTTGTAATTTTCTTCTAAGTAAACTGACAGACGATTACTAATTATCCTCTCTAATACTTTGCCAATACAACTGGTTAAGCTAATCGGGCGGTAGTTGTTTGGTTTATTCGCTGGCTTTCCTTCTTTCTGAAACATTAATATTATTGCTTCTTTCCAAGAAATGGGGATATATCCTGCTGATAGTGAGAGATTAAATAACGCTGTTAGGTGTTCATATAATCTCTGAGTGCCTTGTTTTAGGAGGATAGCTTGAATACCATCTTCTCCAGGGGCTTTGTTTTTTGTGTTGTTAATGGCAGTTACGACTTCTGTTACAGTGATATGTTTTATCAGTTGATGAGTGCTCCAGTCTTTTGTTTTTTCTTGGTGTGTAGTTGTGTTGACTGGAAATTTAGGTGTAAAAATGCTTCTGTTTTGATCAATAAAGTTGGTAACTGTATTATAAAAGTATCTGTTCATGTCTGGTTCATGATGTGTCTTGAACGTGTTTTCTAGGTGTTTTTTAAATATCTCGGCTTTTTCTGTGTTAGTGTATGCTGTTTCTCCATCCAGTTCCAGTGGTGGATATACTGTGTTTGTTGTTCCTGTATTTGTAAATCTTTTCAAGTGTGTCCAGAATTGTTTAGGATCAGTTTTGTGATTTAGATCGGAACAGAAGGTATCCCAGTTTTCTTGTTTTTGTTGTCTGATTAAGTTTCGTATTTTATTCCTCATTGTGTTTATCTGTGTTTTAAGTGTGGGGTTGCGATTTTGAATGTACTGTCTGCGGAGTATACGTCTGTCTTTAATTAAGTGTATTATATCTTTATGTGGTTGCCATGAATGGGTTGTTGTGAAGTGTTTTTGTTTCGGTATCGAACTGTTGGCTGCATGTTTTAGACACTCAGAGATGATATGACAGTATGCATCTATATCTGATGCGTCCGCGGCAATATGTAGTACTTCTGGAGGTAAGGTTTGATTTAGTATAGTTTGAAAAACTGGCCAACTAGCATTTTTGTAGTTCAGTTGGTCTTTAACTATGATTTTATTTAAGTGGGGGAGGAGATTGAAGATACACCAAACTGGGAGGTGGTCACTATCTATATCGTGACCAACATGAAAATTTACGAATTTGCGACTCATATTTGACGAACACAGGCATATGTCCAGTATTTCACTGGTGCCGTGCGCGTACGAGATATGTGTCGGTGTTGCATCGTTTAATAAAGTCATGTTTGATTCATCTAAAAATTGAAAAAGTAAATTGCCATTTGCGTTTGTACTACGACAGTTGAATGCTATATGTTTACTGATTAGGTCGCCGATAATAATAAGATTAGAATTGATATTATTCAAACAGTCCGTGTATTTTTTGAACAGACCTCGTACAATTGTATATATTGTACGAGGTCTGTTTCACTGTGTCGGTATTTGGGTATTGATGTTGTTAAATACCCAGGAGGGTCAGGTACATTTGACCTCTTCCTCCCTCCCGAACGATTATAGCGTCTGTCTTTAGGGTTTTGTTTTTTTTAAGCTTTGGGCCAGAGTAAAAGTATAACATCATACTTAGGTCCATTTCAGGGCTCAGTCCATGCATGGACGAACAAGAAGTTTTTTCATTTAATTTTTTTCCATATATATATATTTTTTGTATTTTCATATATATATATATATTTTTTTTTGTATTTTTCTCCTTTTTTCTCGATTGAGAGAATGCTACTACTACTTGTAGCAACACAAACACACACACAGAAATGAGAGTAGTAATAATTATTATTATTCAATATTTGAATAATAATTCAAAAAGAGAGGGAAAAATGATTAAAAAAAGAAAATAATAATTATAATAATAAAAAGAAACAAGGACTAAGTGTCTAGTGCATAGTGGCCAGCTTGTGTTACATTTCTTAAATATATGTTAAAAGGGGAGAGGTATTTAGGACCATTTACATCATGTACGTGATATCTGTCGAGATCACACATTAAGTCATTTTTATGCCAATTCTTATTGAAATATTTTAGAGAATTATGCAAGAGTCTTTCAGATATTGTGTCTATGTTTGCATACTTGTGCATGAATGTGGTTGAGGTGCTACGTGGTACTTTATATGCTGAATTTAGTACTGAATTTTGTATACGTTGAAGTTTCTGTACATGTGTGGGTGCTATGTTAATCCAGGCAGGTGATGCATATTCTATTGTTGGTCTAATGTACGTTTTGTAGATTTTAAGTATGTTGTCTGGTGATGTTCCTTGGATTTTACCTGAAAGACTTCTTGCATAGCTTGCTCTTTTCCAGATTCGTATCAGTATATTTTTAATATGTGGTAACCACGTTAATTTTGAATCATAGGTTAGACCTAGAAATTTAGCAGAAGTAGCAGTCAGTAAAAGTGATCCATTCATATATAGTTTTGGTGGATCTTTTTTCAGCTTATTCAGTCTGCTGAATAATATGACTTGGGTTTTTGGAATATTGATTTTGATTCTGTATTTCTGGCAGCATTCTTCGATGTCATTTAGGACTGGTTGTAGGTTCGTTGCTGCTATTGACGGAGTGGGGGCACTTTTCCAGACTGCTACATCGTCAGCGAACTGTGATGCATAACCTAAATTTAGGTCCGACAGAGCCATATTACTCACGTACATGATAAATAATATAGTGCTGACAACCCCTCCCTGCGGGACTCCTGCTTCGGGTGAAAAGGACCCAGAGTGGGCCCCATTTACATTTACTTTACACATTCTGTTATCCAGGAAGTTGGACAGCCAGCGAATAGTTTCCTGGGGTAATGCCATTTCAAGTAATCTATGACGTAATCCATTATGCCACACTGTGTCAAATGCTTTCTCAATGTCGAGAAAGCAAGCTACAGTGCATTCGTTTTTGTTGAAGCTGTCGGTAATTGATTCTGTAAGTCGAATCAGGTGGTCTGTAGTTTGGCGGTTTTTTCGAAATCCGTTTTGAATTTCTGGTAATTTTGAATTTTCTTCTAAGTAAACTGACAGACGATTACTAATTATCCTCTCTAATACTTTGCCAATACAACTGGTTAAGCTAATCGGGCGGTAGTTGTTTGGTTTATTCGCTGGCTTTCCTTCTTTCTGGAACATTAATATTATTGCCTCCTTCCAAGAAACGGGGATATATCCTGCTGATAGTGAGAGATTAAATAACGCTGTTAGGTGTTCATATAATCTCTGAGTGCCTTGTTTTAGGAGGATAGCTTGAATACCGTCCCATGGTGTAATGGTACGAGGACTGTTTGAATTGCGCGGCTCCAGTTGGTTCCAGGGGAAATTCGTTTGGTGTCGCTAGGTTTGCACAGATCAGCTGATTACGACGCCATTTCCCTATTGCAGATATCTTAATTTGTGTTTTAGCTACGCAGTTTTAAGTGAAGTGCGATTTTTTCGTTTGGCGGATTTCAGAATGAATGACCTGAAGGAGCAACGACTTGCTGTGAAATTTTGTGTTAAACTTGAAAAATCTGCGACTGAAACTTTTGCTATGCTTAACACGGCTTACGGTGATGTGGCTATGAATCGTACAGCATGTTTCAAGTGGCATGGACGTTTTAAGGATGGTCGACAGTCCATTGAAGATGATGAGCGTCCTGGACGTCCTTCCACGTCAACTGACGACCCACACGTCGACAAAATCAACACCCTGGTGCGGGCAAATCGACGTCTGACTGTCAGGGAGCTTGCTGAAGAGTGTGGGATATCAGTTGGATCTTGTTACGAGATTTTGACCGAAAAATTGAAGATGCACCGCGTTGCTGCGAAACTTGTGCCTCAGAACTCGTGAGTTTTTTGCCAAACACTCGATCACTGTTCTTCCCCACCCCCTACTCACCTGACGTTGCTCCTTGCGATTTTTTCTTGTTCCCCAAACTCAAAAAAACCCTTGAAAGGAAGAAGATTTGAGACGATTCCCGAGATTAAGGCAAATGCAACGAAGGAGCTGGAGGACATTAAAAAGAAGCGTACCATGACTGTTTCAATGAGTGGAAACATCGTTGGGATAAGCGTGTGCGTTGGGGAGGAGAGTACTTTGAAGGGGTCCCAGACCTGTAACTTCTAAATAAAGTACATTTTGTTGTATGACGTCAGTCCGCGTATTTTTTGAACAGCCCTCGTATAAAAAAATAATGATTTAGTAAAATTTATTGCGTTATTTTTATGCCTAGATGGCAGTGATTACTTTTCGAAGGTATAGTATGATTATGTTTTTCTACGCGAAACTACTAATAGTACTAATATAATACTTTTAAATGTAATTCCGTACGCGAAAGGAAATTGACGCAAATATTATTAACGAGTAAGCTTACTTTTGTCAGATAAATATCTGGTGTAAAGATATATATATGTATGTGTTCTATATTTTATTTATAGCTTGGGGATTCATAATTATATCGTAACTTGATTCTTCAATCAAATTCAGGTACGTGTTTTGTAACTTGTATTTTTTTACTGACTAGTGATAGTAATACGCTTGTAATTATAGAATAAAACATGGTGCAATTGGAATTCACTGTCGAATACATACTTTCTTTTTAAAATGTTGTTTAAAATAAAAAGTGTCGCTCTTTTCGTTGTGTAGACTGAGACTATAGTTTAAATGTTATAATTTAAAGGCCTAAACTTTAGGATTTCTCATGAGTAAAATGTTAATAGCCTGATGACTCTGAGTTTCCGTGTAATTTGAAATCATAAGTGCAGCGTTGTACAACATGCAGCACACATTACAATAAATTCTGATGCTTTCTGAACTAGACTAGCTTTATTGTACTATTAGTAGTACTAGTTGATTGAGTGATGTGATTTTATAATTATACTGCAAATTTGTTAAATTATGCATAAATATCTCTTTCCCAAATCATTTTTATCTTTAACTCTTGCAACCCCATCCTCATTAGTGGTTGATAATAAATCAAAAACTGCAGCTCCTGTGGTTGGGTCTCCGAAATCTTGTCTTGCTGCAAAGTATTTAAAAAAACAACCAAACAAACACCCAGAATCATTTCAAGAAACTTCCCTTCCAAGTTATATGACCCCATGCAGCCCCAATCAATACCAGTTTGTCTAATAGTAAAACACCTTGTAAGTATTGTATCATAAACTTAATGTTTTTCTTTTTGTAAATTCATCACAGCTGGGAGTATGATTGAACAGATGCAAGTATGTTGTATTTTGAGAAACTAAATAGTTGTTTCCCAGACAAATACATTATATGATTTTTTGGGGGATTTTGTGAAGTAGTAACAATTATTTTACTTTTTTTCTGTATTTGTGTTTTAGAGAACATTTGTTTTAATCAAATATTTATGTAAATATAATTCTTTAAATATATTAAACATATTAAGTAAATACTTTTTTTTACTGAAGATAACTTGTGTTTAATTAAGGAGCTTCTACAAGTAAAAGATTTAAGAATAGAAGTAATAAAGGTGGTAGTAGACTATTTAGCTAATCAAGGACATTCTTCTCCTAAGCAACACATCAAAAAGAAATTAAATACATGTGGATCATTTCAAACACTTTTTTATATGTACTTTTCACTTATTCAAAAATAGGTACGCAGGAAGTTTGGCTAACAACAAGTATCATATTGCAGACTTAAATTTGAGAGCACAAATAAATTTTTCTTAGTAAATTTGAGTCTTCACTGGAGCTGGGTGACTAGTGGTATTTGCTAATAATTTAATTAACAGCCTCATTTATTGATCACATTTGGTTAAACAATTAATACAGTGTTCCTCAAAACATTGTACATACAAGCATATAGCCAATCTATTTCCCTCAAGTCTGCAGTTCACCATCAATAACAAAACAAATGGTTGACAAAGAATGCTGTAGGAGTTCCCTGCCTTTTACTCAATCGTTTATCAACAATAAACAACAGAGAAATGTAACAAATTCTGCCCTCTAGTCAACAGTTAAAAGCTTGTGACATGTAGTCTTAGCAGCATTTCCATAACAAGGACAGATCAGGCAAATTTACTGGTAATGGGAGTTGAATTTGGCACCCTGTAATCGTGAGAACCCCCACATGCACACACACATTCTCCAGCCCCATACTGGTCCAGGGTTTAGCAAACTTTAACTTAAAAAAAAAATGTATAGTGCCAAAAAATTGGTTTTAATAACTACAGTGGATGAAGCCATATGTAACTTTGTGCTTAACAGCGTCAGTATTTTGATTACTTGAGTTGGAATGATCAAGCACAGCAGTAATTGGTACAATTCACATTGATTACTTGTTTATGTTGATGACATTCAAAATAACTATAATGTCAATTCATTTAATCATAATTCAGTGTTAAGAGTTATTGAAAACAGTTGTAATTAGAAACACTATTTTTAATTTGTTTACTTGGTTCTACTGATTAATCAATTAAATTACCCATTTCTATTGTACATGTTAAATTACCCATTTTTATTGTACATGTTAAATTACCCATTTCTATTGTACATGTATCTTTTCGAAGTGTCAACCTCCCATGAGGTAACTTTATTAAATCAGTCTCTTAGAGAGATGTTGATAGGTATATTATCAACATCTTTAAGAACGTTATAAATTTGGATTAAAGCATTTCTAATTCTTCTGAGCTCCATAATGAACAAGTCCAAAACTTAAAACATCCTATAGAGTGGTTTCAAAATATTATATTAAAAATTACACCCCTACTCTTTCCAATTTATTGATATCCGTTTATAATAAGGGAGCTAAACTTACATCAGTAGTGTAAATTGGGCTTCATCAGAATTTCATACAGAGTTAAGAATGGCCTCTCTATTTCATAAATTAAAAAAAATCCTTTAAACATATCTAAAACTAAACCTTCGGCTGAATGATCCAGTAATCACATCTGTATTAAATTCTTCTGTTCCACAGTGCCAGTATTTCTCATATGAGAAGTAAGTTTCCAATGTTCACATCCCAAGTATCCAACTTTACAGTTTACGATAATAAAACTTGTTTTTTCATGTTTTGGTTGAATTACCAAGTCTCACATTTTAGGTCATTATGAACAAAGACTGAAGTATTGAGATAATTTTTCCTTTGTACTTTAGCATTATAAGCTCATTTAAAAATGTTACTTTCCATGAAACTGTTTTGTTTCTTTATATTAATAAATTACCCAAGTTCCAAATATATTTTTGACGGACAATACTAATTACATCTACCAGTTGAAGAAATGTCTATTTATCATCTCTTGTAATTTTCTGCCACTAGGATTATTTGGAATCAGATGAAATTCTATATTTCAATGAAAAAAAATCATACTGAATGGAAAAGCTGGTCTTTTATTTATTGCATACATGTTTTTATTTTATGCTGACTGTTTTAGTTTTGTTTATATTTCCATTTCATGAATTTCAATGTTAAAATACTTGCTTTGGCTGAAGATTCACCCAATACTCTCCTTTTTTAACCATAAAGTATTGAGTTAAAACTCTCCTAAGCTGATATGATTCAAGAATATATAACTTTCTATTTTCATATAATAAAATGTTTTCATTTAGAATGTGACTTCCTCAGCCGATATATAACCTGGTAGTATGAAATCAGTGTTATAACCTCAGCTTACCACAAGGCCAACAGTGCACACACAGATTCATACTTTCATTTTTATCTTGAGCCAAGAAAATGCATATCAAAGCCACCATGAAATTCCAAGCCTAGAATACACAATGATATATAATACTAAACCATACGCTATATAAAGCATGTACACAAAATATTTTATTCACTATATGTTAAACGTTGGTAGCAGTAAAGAACAAAATGATGACTAGTTGGAGATCACTGTAATGGATAAGAAATCTGAACTGATATGGAAACAGATGATTTGTCATTCTGATTAAAAAATTTTGAAGTGCTGTAGAAACTAATTTCAGTTACCACTGTATCATATAAAGATTTTTGGAGACACTTAAGAATGGAAGTGTTTAAAGTCTAGCTGGGCTGCGTGAGTTTTCTGTTAGATATGAAATCTATGACGGGTGGAGGTTGTACATATCACAAACTAATGATAGGCTGCTTTGAACATGAGATTACGAGGCAAATGTTTGCTGATGTTTTCCAGTGTGTGTTGAAATGTGAATAATAATTTTTACAAGTTTAAGTTTTAACTTTGATGAATAAAACCCCAACAAGAATGCAATATAAGATGCATGTGGACTAGTGTTTACTTAATATCATATTCATAAATGTATACCACCAAAAGACAACTTCACTGTAGAATTTTATCTGAAGTACATTTCCAAGTTTATTTTCATTCAATTCAATTTGTTAGTATTGTTATCATTACATAAATACTAATGTGATTATTTTTTTCTGTATTATATTATCTTTGAAATGTATGTTATACAACTTTAACAAAAGGAATAATGAAGAAAGATTTGATATTTTACGCAATACTACATAGTTAAATGTTTAAGCTACTAATTTTGCCCCTATAAGTGTAATAAATCTAAAACTTCTTAAATTCATTAATACATCTACAAAATCTTATTAATATCGAAATCTTGACAAAATCTAAAGTTCAACTGCAGGCCTGAACTTAAACGTATGGCTAGAGCTTTATTTAATAAAGTTTGCTGCTGCTTATACATCATTGGGTATATTTAGTTTTGTTTAGGATATTGAGGTATTGCAGATTAACTTTGCAAGTTGGACTGATGTTTAGCAAATGACCTTTAATTATAGTAAGTGTGAGGTAATGCATTTCAGCTATTAATTCAATCGTATGTTTACTATAGCTTGGAATTCGCTTAGTAGTGTGAATGTAATAAAGAAAACAAAGTCTTGGAATGATAGTAGATAAATCACTAAACCATGAAGCAGTTGTTACTAATTGCAAACCTGATATAATTTTAGGGTGTACATTTGTATACGCACTAATTACAAGTCTAAAAAGGTGTCTCAGCACAAATAACTAACTACTTTAGAACTGTAAATAGTTACAAAAGGTGACCTCACCTTCTTACACAGATAACTTCTTTGCTATTTTACTCAAATATTCTATCAAAGAGATTTGTAATCTACCAGCACAATGAAAATATTCAACTTGTGAATTTATGCCACTGCATGATTACATCATTATGTGGCAGAACATTCTCCCAGTATGAGTGTGACAAGCTTCCATGCATACTGACTCAATCTTCCCATTTTTAACTCAGCACTGAAGGGCATTGTTGTGTTTTGAGTTTTCTAGGATTTGTAATTTTTCATAAGTTTTCAGTTTTTATGTAATTGAATTTGTTATATTCAACATACTTACAACTTGATGTGAATACTTCTAAAGCTGATGTGAGTAAAGAATCTGATGCAATAGAAATTAACCATATTTCTGCTGGAATGTTCAATGAATCACATCATGGCCTTCCATTGTTTGGTGATGTCCACTTATACTTGGAACTTTCCATTTTCATCCCTTCTGATAACTTTCCCATTTATTTGCCTGAAACTGAAGAGACTCACTTTGAGCACCAGTCTCCACCTACAAGTTTACATTGCGAACTCTTCCTTCTTTGGTCCCAGCTGGTTTCCTTTCACATTCCTCATGATATTTGCAAACCTTCAACGTCTTGAGAGAGGGTTCATAGGTCACTCTATGGATTTTTTCTCTTACTTTTCTATTTCTTTAAAATCAGGGACTGGTGTCTGATGACTTACCTCTCTTCTCTCCATCACTTCTTAGTCGTAACACATTATTGGATGGTGAGTTTTTTTTTATCTCCATTTGTGATTTCAGCCTTGCCTGTGGATGATCAAGGTTTATGTTCTAGATACCTTTCTCCACATCCTAATTCTCCTGTCCATGATTCTTCTTCAACCCTGACCACATTTCTCTTTCACCTGGTAATTCTCTTTCACTAGTCTTAGCTGTGTCCAACCTTTCTCCTTTTGATTACTAAATTTTTGTTTTCTAGTTGCTATGTTTTGCACCTTGCATTTACTTTATGTACTGAAAGTACCTCTGCTACTACATCCAGTGTTCTTTTACCTCCTCCTAAACTGGGCTTTCACCTAATTATGGATTCTCCTCTCTCACTCTGGATATGTATCATCTCTGAATGATGGTATAACTTCTGGCTTTTAGTTCCTGAGAGGGTATTCTCTGCTTACCACACCTTTGACTTAATTACTATCTAAGAGGCATCCCTATAATTCTTTCCCCCTCTTAAATCAGCTGTCAAAGTAGCACATACACTAGGTTTCCTTAGTTCCTGATTTCGAGTGAGTTTCATAACTAGTCATGTTCCAGGCTGATTGAACATTATCACAGGTTGTCTTTCCTCCATTCATATGTTCCCTGTTGATCTATTCTTAGCTTACTACTATAAATGCTTTTGCCACATCCATAAAAATCATTCTTCTTTTCTGGTGTTCTCCAACTCATCCTGCCAGGTTTGGTGTCATCTTTTTCTGTCCTTCTCTCCACCACCACCTCCCTTGAATCCTTACTCTGAGTTGGAACACCCTTTGCAGGATTCTGTTGGTTGCCCCTCACTGTTAATCCCAACATCCTTGGTTTTCATAAAATCATTTCTCTTATTCACTCTTCTCTTCCCTACACATCATATCTTCTGGTTCAATCTTGCATGTTATTCTTTCACTGAGGAGTGACATACCTTCCTCTTCACATGTGTAGGATTCATCTGGTACAATGCTTTTCAAGCCATATTATCATATTGTATATTTTTCTGTTGTCCCAGTCTACTGACCCTTCTTCCTCTTCTGGATGCCATAGTACATATATTTATTGCAGTTGTTCTCCCTTTAACCATTTCCTCTCTGACCACTCTACTTTATAACATACTCCCCCATTTCATGTGTTTTAGTTTTGCTTGCCTCTTCCATTATGGACTTTTGGGTGGTATTTTTACCACCTTCCACCTATCCAGATGCCAAAGAAGAATTTCTTCCCTAATGTTTTTTACTTTCTTTATCCACAGATCTCACTATGATTTTATTTTCCCAATTTAAATCTTACTGTAGCTCTCCATGCTTTATCCAGGACTCCTTCAATCTTCTAACAGCTTGATTGATATATCATTTCTCTCTAGATACACATATCCTTCCCATTCTTGTCTGTGGTTACTGTTATTCAGATGTTTATGCCATGATTTTGTTCAAATTATCTTAAAACCATCCTTAGCTTTTCCTTTTTTCCTGGTCAGTTCTTTCTTCTTTAGCTTTTTCTAGCATGGTTCAATAGATTCACATTTGTCCTGTATTCCTTCTTACTAACAGCTTCTTTATGCCTGTTCATTATCCTACAGATTCCTGTATTTTGCCCAGGTCATACATTGTTTGTCATATTCTTCCTTCTTTTGGTGTTCTAATCACTGTTCTCTTCATTCCTTTGGTCCCCACTTATACCTGGGCTCTCTTTCATTCCACCTGATCAACCCTTTGGTCTGTACCACTTTGGAGATGATTTAATGTAAGCTCTTTAATATTTTATCATCAGAATTGTCATCTTCCACATTCTGTAGCTACTCTTTTACTGACTTTTGATGCTCTTATCTAGGATTGCATGTGGACTACCACTCATTTCTTTGTTTCCTAGTATCTGATCCACCTAGCTGTATCATCTTCAAAGGGATTTAGGCTTCTGTCTATGGCTATTTTTTTAATCCATTTTCCACCTGTGAGCAGGTTGGTGTACAAAATTGATTTTACCTGGCAATCAATATTGGATCCTACTTACCAGAAATCCACATTGAGGCAGGATAATGGAAATCACTCATACCATTCTTTTTGGCTCTACAAGTGCTTACTCTTAGATCATTAGATCATTTAAGGTTTCCTCATGATATCTTTGCATGCACACACACACAGTTGCTGACTTTTAAAAATAGGGTTTTGCAATCACCTGTTGCAGTGTTTCTAGTAAAAGACATTTCTTGACTGAAGGACCAGTGGGGATCCAGGCACATTCTCCATGAGTGGGTTGTGGGAGTTTACCATCTAAATAACTGGGATGGTAAACCATGAAGAATCCTAACTGATAGAGACCTAACTGCTAAGTTAGAATGAAGGACCTTCTATTAGAGAGAATTGGAGCTGGGATGACACTAGAGTGTAGTCCAGGTTTCCAATTGAGTCTGATGGTAGAGGAGTTGAGCACACAAAATATTGTCTGAACAAGACTCAACCTTATTACACACATGGCTAATTAAGTTATTTGATGGACATGTTCTGCTCATCATTGTAACACTGCTATAGCTTTTTTGCCTCTTTCATCTTGTACACAGATGAAGAGTATACTTAGATGAGACCAGATGTTGCATCCAACAGGTGTGGCCTTATAGAACACCTGCCATTGGATGATGGACCTCATAGGTTTCCTCTTGTCTCCTTCTTAAGGAAGATAGATAAGTTTTGCACTAGTCTCTTCTCAATCTTAACATGGAATTATAGTTATCTGTATGTGGTTTTGCTACATCGTGGTATCTTTCATATGACATTGGATGGGAGTTTTCACAAGATTAATGGCTTGTTAATCTCTTTGGAAAAGGAAAGAAACTCTTTGTGTGTAAAGGTGAGTATTTGTTGGAGATGAATTTTCAAATAAGGAAATGTTAATATTTTGTCCTATTTGAGAAAATAAGATATTAACTTACTGGAAGGGATTCATAGGAGTGCTACCAGGGCTGCAAGGGATATATTAATGGAATATATTAATATTTTATTTACAAAGTTACTTGAGGGATGGATAGGATAAACGTCTCTTATTTCCTTGCACGATATTCTGAAGATAATAGGACAAGAGAACGGAAGTTTAAGATGTGGAAAAGATAAGCAAGGTTTCTGTTAAGTTGGTTTTATTTTTCCAACAAGGTTATTGCTTTATGGACTAAGTTACTGTTGGCAACAGGTGAAGCTGCCACTCTAGACAAGTTCAAAAGTGATAGCAATGATTTCCTGAAAAATAAAGGGTGGATTTAAATCTCTACATTTCTCAAGAGTGGATCTTTAAGGAAAAACTGAAATATCAAGTTGACCCTTGTTTTCTGTATATTATGTCCATTAATCCAGGCTTTTTTACAAGTACACATTAATATTAACCATAGCAAAACAGAGATGATTAGATGGTATATTTGTCTACAAGCAGTTATTGACATTCCTACACATTTGAATTGTAAGTCATGGAATGCGACTAATTTTACATAACTTATAGAGTAGTTTTGTAATGTGTTTTAACAGTGCGCTTAAAAATATCTTATTATTTCAGGTAAAGTCGACTATTGTAACTCTGTAATTATTTCTGTTGTTAATTTGTGTTAACAACTTTATGCCCATTTATCAAGACCAGTAAGATAATGAAGTATATTGTTGAAGATTGCTAGTTACTTTGTGTTAAAACTTTATTCTACAAGTAAGTTCTCTATACATTAAAAAAAGTTGTGAATTGTCTTTGTGTAAATACTGGCAGTAGTGTGTTAATATGTGTGATGTTATGATCACACTGTCTTGCTATCATAGGATGCCAAGTGGGTCTGAGTAAGTATTTTATTCTTATAATGTTAGTCCTTTTGGTAAAATAATAAACAGTGAAATTAGCATTTAATTGTAATATAGTTACATTGGTCTTAAATAAAGTTGCTTTAGCTTTATGCTTATGAGTTTCAGGCTTTTCATATTGACATGAAGTTACATTTTTATGTATTTTGTTTTCTCTTTTGTGGTTAGATTTCTATTGTGAATATGGACTTGCTGATTTCTGTCTTGTTTAGTTTTACTAGTTTTGGTTACTTCATTTATTTCATATTTGGTTTCAGAAAGCATGTTTTGACATCTGAGGTTCTTTAAGTATAATGTTTGTAATTGTGACATTTGAATTATTACTGTTGGTACATATAGCTTTTAAATGTTTACACATAATGGTTTCATAGTACTAATAATCTTTTAATTATAAACATAAACAATAAAAAACAATAGCTGCTTGAAAGATTAGTTGTTGTTTTTTTTGTCTGTTGTCTTTTTACAATCAATGTATATATCTACTGATAATATTATTTTAGAATAGTGTGCTTCAAGTTGCCTACTTTGGTAACATAAGGTAGAAATTAAGATTTATAAAAAAGGTCAAACTTTCTTATAGCTTGAAAGTGAGTTCAACAGATTTTTCTCCAAATAAGTAGTATTCCGTTTGATGATTTAGTCAACTGCCTTATTCATTCTGACTTCCTTTACATAAATTGTTCTTCTGTATTGAAGATCAAAACTAATACTGATACTTTTTCTGTGATTAAAATATGATAACATTTTAAATCAAAGTTGTTTAAATAAAGAAAGTTTTCCATGGGTGTTTGCTATGTTCTTTTCAGGTCATGCCTCTGTCATGTCGGTTCTACAGTCAACAGTATCCAGAAGTGGAAGATGTTGTCATGGTTAATGTTCGATCAATTGCTGAAATGGGTGCTTATGTACATTTGTTAGAATATAACAATATTGAAGGGATGATTCTTTTGTCAGAGCTGTCACGCCGACGTATTCGATCCATCAACAAACTTATTAGAGTTGGTCGAAGTGAATGTGTGGTGGTCATCAGAGTTGATGAGGATAAAGGTAATGCTGTTACAACACCAAGCATTTTAGTGTAATTTATCATTTTACAAAGTAGCCTGTTCTGCATTTAGTTTTTATTGCTTTGGTTAACACTATTCTTGAACTCTCTTTTCAAATTCGAGAACCTATTAATTTACTACCTTGAGGCAACCCTGCTGTAATAGAATACATTTATTACACATCCAAAATGATTATATTGTAAGAACTACTTTCCTAAGAGGAATATTTTATCAGAGGCACATTGAGTTGTAAGTTCTACCCAGAACTATTTGGACATGATACAGTGTGTTCCAAAACTATGTTATAGTATGCACCTAAATTAGCTTTAATGTAACTTGGCATTGTTTTTTTTTCTTTTTTATTCGGTATTTCAAAAATACAAGATTAGTGACAATAATAAAACCAGGATTGTTGTTTACTGTGCTGTGCAAAAATGGCAGTTGTGGCCCAGCACGGCTAGATGGTTAGGGCACTTATAATCTAAAATCGAGGTTTCAAATTCCCATCACACCAAACATGCTTGCCTTTTCAGCCATGGAAGCAGTATAATGTGATGGTCAATCCCACTATTCATTAGTAAATAAGTAGCCCAAAAGTTGGCAGTGATGACAAGCTGCCTTCCCTGTAGTCTTTCACTGCTAAGTTAGGGAAGGCTAGCACAGACAGCCTTTGTGTAACTTTGCACAAAATTCAGAAAAACAAATAAACAAACAACAATGGAAGTAATATTTTACTCAAAAGATAATTCTAAAAAGAGGGTAGATGTCCAATTCCACACAATTGTCCTAAAATGTTAAAAAACTGATTTGTTACATCATGGAAACTACCTCTGTAAAACAAGATTCTTATTCAAACAGATATCTGTGGAAACAGAAATGAAGTTTGCTCAGAATACAAAAGATTAGGATGAGAAACATTTTGAGGCAAGGAGTGAAAAAGATGCTGCTCAAGATTTTGATTTGCAGATTTTTCACAAACTGGAAAATAAGGAAACAAAATCACTTAAGTCTGTAACTTCAAATGTCAACTTGCTGCTGAGGATGATTGATAATCAATCTTTGCAGTTCATCTTTTTTGCGTGGCTTCTGGCCAGTTCAATAACTAAATGAAACATGGATACAAAACATCCTCTGGACAGACAGTGTGCATTGTCACCTTAGGGGGGTATTTTCAATTCAAGAAGTACTATAACTTGTGTTCATAAACATCCACACACACAGTTTACCAGAAGCTGACTCATGATCAATGTATTACTGCTTATTATGGCTTCACCATCATTCTTCTCACAAGTCCTTATTTCTTTCTGGTTATTAAATGTTGAATGAAACTGGTTGTTCCCATGCTATTTTTGCAAATGAATTCCATTATGAAAAATGTTTGAAGTCTGCAACAAGGCAACAAAAACATTATTTCCAAATGAGATGAGAATCCTCTCATACCTATCATCCTGATGAAAAGCGTGTAACAATCACTTTTATTTGAGATGCATAAACTATTCATAGAGATTTAAAATCTCTAATATCCTAAAGGTGGCTTGTTGTCTTCTTTAAAATTAAAAATAAATATAAGTACAAGGCTTATAGATTTCAATGTCATAAATGTCATCAAACAATAAATATATTTTGAGCCATCTTAGTTTTTTTATATATCTTAATAATGTGGTTATATTATGTACTGAATTCTGCTAAAATACATCAGAAAGTCTTTCATTGAAGTCCATAAGTATTTAAATGATATATGTCAATGAATATTTCATTGTTAATTAGTTTTGTATGATGAAACAAATTCATTTGATTCTTCATCAGGATGACCCTTTCAAACTATCTTTCGTAGTTTCAATTAATGTGAAGTTCTTCACCTGTACTTGCCTCATGTTGAAATTTATTCATACTGATATCATATGTCAACTTGTTCAATTAACTCATTGGAGATATTTTCTTATTTCATGCCTTACACCAATGTATGATGTTTTTTATATATATAATGCTTTCTTATAATATAAATCAACTAGAAGCTGTAGTTACTTTGACTAATCAGACTTTACAAGATTTGGTTTAGAGATGTTAAAATGTGTTTTTGTAATGCATGAAACCAACCCAATGAACAGAAATATTGGTACGTTTGGATCTCGAACACCTTAGTAGTGCAGAGTTTTGTTTGCTTTTAAATGCAATGTAATACCAATTAAAATAATAATAACACTTGTCAGTAGCTATTACAATGAAACTGTCTTGTAGTGAAGTGTTATTGTTTAATAAATGAGGCCTTTTACATTAATTTTAGGTTATATTGACTTGTCTAAGAGACGAGTTTCACCAGAAGACATCATGAAATGTGAAGAAAAGTATGCAAAGGCTAAAGCTGTAAGTAATTTTACAAAACATAAAATTGATCTATTTATTACATAAATAACATTAATTTGAAACTTTAAGTTTTTCACTTAAGAAACAAAACAGAAACTTGACAATGTGTATAGTGAGAAAAAGTGATATTCCGATATGGTATTTACCTCTTCACATGAGATTAGCTGTTCTTATTCAGTGCTGCTCTCTATATGCAAATATTTTTTTTCATGCATGCCATATGCTTTCTGCTCTGCAGTCTATTGGAATAGAACAATTGCAACATGTTTCTCATGTAAATCTTCATGCATTACTTTACCACCAACAGGAAGGCAACATATTCACATTATGCGTGTGACTCCCTCCATATGCTTCTACCAGACTATTATTTTTGTTTGGCAGCACTTGTGTTTGGATATGTTCATTTGTGTGTTTTACATTTGTCTGTGATATACTTGCAAAGTGGCTTTTATTTGCCACCTTGTCTGGGTTTACATTTGTTCATGGACACATCCCTTCAGTGATGGGCTGCATGGGTCACTCACTACGAGGCTTTGTGTTTTTGGATTGGTGATAAGATGTCTTTGCATATCAGTGTCCTGGAACTTCTCACCATTTGTTAGTCTTTGAATTGCTTCCTTCCCCTTGCCAGACATTGTTTGGTGATGATTGATTCTCACTTCTTTAGTAGTGGCACATATTCATCACCAAGGGTCCAGATCTCTTTATTTTCAAATATTGGATCTCCTATGTTGATCACACATGCACCACATTAATCTCATTATTTGTCATGGTTTGGGTGCTTTCAATCTTGTAGTGGATTGTTTTTCCTGTTTTGACAAACTTTCTTCAACAGAGTGGTATTTAGATCCACTTTATATTTCAATGGCTCTGCAGTCTGTGGGGTTTTCCTTATGTAGATGCATTTGCCACAGCTCTCAATTACACATTACCCCTATTTTGGTCTCTAATTCCTCCCCATCAGGCTCTGGCTGTTAATGCCTTTAGTCAGGATCTCTCTGACAAGGTCTTTATATTCATCCTTTTATGCGATTATTTCATTGGGTGACCTCTCTCATCCAGATACCCCATGTCTGGTCTTCTGATCAATCCTCATTGGTTAGTGTACTTTGGTTTACACAGTTACACCAGCTGCAACATTTTTCTCTCATATTTCATCTTCATGCTTGGCTTTTATCTAGTTCTTGAATAGTAGATTTAGGTTTTTCCCATTGAGTAGTTTTTTTGTGTGGCTTGTTCCATATGCCCTTTTTCAGTGGAAATGTATCAACATGAATAGAAGGTGTTCCTCAGGGTCTGCAAGTTAGGTATTATTTATGGACTGACCTACTGTGGCTTATGTGGCTGAGATTTTCAGATGTTTTTTGGTCAGAGAGTCTTTGGTCTTCTTGTTCTTAGGTTATTGTATTTTCTTATATCATATCTTTCATGTTTGAAGATAATGTCAAGTTTTTGCTTCCTCTGTCCTTACCATGTTACTACATTTTTTCTTGATTTGTTGTACCCCAGATGGCCTCATCTTCTGGACTTGGATATTAATGTAGTCCACAATTCCCTCACTTAACCTCCATTTTAACCTCTTTCCTCATGTTCCATCTTTTTCTTAAGATATATTTCCTTTTCCTCTTAGTCTGTAGAAGTTAAAGATCTGATGTGTTTGCCATTGATGTTTCACTTATGCTTTATCACCTTACCTATCTTCTCCTTCATCTGGATCATTCTTTCCTCCCTAAAACATTGGCAGCAAGGGAGGGTAACTTTTCTTTTTCCTCTGTTTCCTTTTCTTCCGTTTCTCACCTCTACCCTTGTCCTGTTCTGGACACACTTTTATGTCTGGTATGCACCCTTCATTACTATATTGCCAGCATGGCTTCCTTCGTTGGTACCCATTCACAACTCTCTACCCCTTTATTGTCTTCCCTGTGCATGCTCTTTTCACTTTTACCTTCACTAGCCGAGTTCATATTTTGATGCCATTGTCGTATTCTTCCTTGTCTTCTTCCCATTGGAATTTGTGGTTAGGATCACTATCACTGTGGTTAGGATCATCTATCCTGAAACAATTTTCTCCCATTTGGTTGTGCTTCTCTTTTTCTGTTCCTTTTTTTCTCTTTTCTACCACACATTTTACAGATGGGTGAAGAGTATACTTGGCTTAGAAGTAGTATGGTTCCCAAATCAGATCTGACTCCCTCATTTCCAGAAGTGTCCTTTGGTGGATGATTTTAGGGGTCACTTCTGACATTCCCTTGTATTCCTATTCATTGTGAAATTCTAGCTAGTCTTGTTAGTGGATGTAAGTACTGCATTGAAAGATATAATTTTCCTATATTGAAAATATATTTCCATTAGGTACTTACCTCCTATTGCACTACTTCCCACTTTCCTCAGGTGCTTATGTTTTTTGCTAAACTTTGAAATGATAGTGCAGTAGAGGGATTAAGAGGGTGTCACGTGCATAAGGTGAATATCATGTTCCTCTTGGTGGAGAATTTACACACAATAGCTTTCATGAGAGACATGTTGAAATAATTCAATTCCAGTAGTAGGAAGTGGAAGGTTTGGGCTATGCTAACCAGGAGATTAAGCAGTTAGTAAATAACATTATTGTCCACCTCTAGTAAGGATGCACTGAATGATTTAATGTGAAGATAATTCACAAGAGAAATTATTTATTGTTGGTATTTATTTTCACTTGTCAGGTATGTCATATTTGTTTTCCTGTGGTAGGTATGGTTAGTGATGTATATCTGAGGTAATCTGTTCTGTTTGTTTAGCTGTTTTAACAATAAAATATTATTAGATAAAATTAAAACCACAATGTGTTATATTGAGTTAGAACATTTTGTTTGTTTTTTTAATCACTAAGTTGACAGAAACACAGTTTAGAGAAGACATTTTATCTTAAGATTGTGTAGATATGAAAATAGAGAATGAAGTTTTGGAATATTGCAGTTTTAAACATGCCTGTTTAACCTATTCATTGTAGCTAGGATATATATCTTTTGGTTTAATGGGAAATATACATCTCAGGTACAGTGAAAGAGTTAAGTAAGATTGGATTATAAATTGTAAAGCAGAACACCTTAGTGAGTAGGCAACTAGAAGGAATTTTGGTCTTACATAACTTGTTAATTTTGAAGGAAGTTAATTATCATTAAGGATATGAAACGAAATTTAAAAATAATTTGGGTTCAATCTTGCTGTGAAAAATGTTATTGCATTTATTTAGAGGGAACAAGTAGACTTACACCTAATTGGTACTATTTTGATAAAACCCAATGAAATAGTTTATTAAAGGGAAGGAGCAACTGTACCAATGTTAGTGCATCTGAAGAATAGTTTGGTTAGAAAAGACTTCTCTAAGATGTGTAAGATTGGCTAGAATCTTTCTTTATTATGGTTATGAAGAACTGGAAAACATCAGTTTTGTTATAAAAGACTTGTCCAAAATCTTTTAGTAATTCTTTTTGTTTTCTTAAATGACCTCCATGCATAATTGGTTTAAAAACTGCTTTTATTTTATGTTTTTGTTTAAGGTTTGGCTTTCTGCAGTTTAATTATTATTCATATTGATAAATGGATACCAAGGTTGTTATGAGACTAAGAATGCCACAACAAGGTTTTTATTCTCTGAAAGTTTTAACCATAAGTCTTCAAGAGAATGCAACACCATAGATCTTCACAATACTACGTACAAATTATTCACTGATTAGCTTCCTAGTTGCTACACTGTACCATTCCCTAATTGGTTCATCATTGTTGGCTATCAATCACCACCTGACCAATCAGCATCCTGCTCTTGTGTCATTACGCTGACTGCTGTTTCCACCCACTTGTAGTCTCTCACTGTGTTGTGTTATTTTTTAATAAGATGTAAGTAGCATTGCTTTCCTTCTTTCCTTTTCCATCCATTTGTTGATAATTTTATAGCCCTTCCATTTAGGTTGGTGTCTTGCTTCCTCTGCATGTGCTACTATCACTTTGATTGTATCGTGTCATATGACATTTGCTTTACCCTCATTTACTCTGGTTATCAGGCTTCTGCCAGTTTCACATATATCGACTGTACTTCATTCACCACATGGAATGCAGTACAGTATGCTGTTGTGTGTTTGTCTCATATCCTTTACTATCTCTGCTATTCTTATTTCTGTTTTTGTTATCACCTCTGTTGTTGTGTCTCATTGGTCTGTTGACGGGACTTGCATCCCAGTATTGGGGATCACTGTGAACTTCTTGTTTCTCTTTTCCTATCTGCTGTTGTCATTCCTTTTTATAGCATTTCTCAACTTCTCCTTTAGCTTTATAGAACATACATATAGGATATTACAGCTTCCATTTTGTGTTTATTTTCTTGATCTAAGAATTATTGATGACATATCCATAACACCATTAGAGAAAAGCCAAATGCCATGTCTGTTTTCACTACATTGTTATGTGCTGACAAGAAGTGTATGAAAACCTCTGTTTTTGGTTGGTTTTCTGTTCTTGGAGAACTTGGGTTTCTTGTCAAGGAATGATATATTCACATCTTTTTCTTCTTCTATAGTGAACTATATGTTTTCAAGTATCCTTAGAATCTTGTAGTCAGAACGTTGGACAAGCATACTTGTCTTCATTGCTACCTTACTATCTATTTCTGTAGTTTGCAACAAACTGCTAAAGTTCTAGAATCAGAAATTACTTTTTTTATGTATTAGTCTGTAAGAAAAGTCTTGTTTTGTGAGGCAACAAATTCTGTTTTTATTTCATTATAGTTTTGTTTAGAGTACATTTGTTATTCCCCTTGTTTTTTCAGTTAAGCTGTGAATATTTAGTTTATATTTAAATGGTAGCTCACCATCTAGCTGATCATGTTGATTTTGAATAAGCTTGTTTGTGTTATGAGACTGACACCAATTTTCCATAATGGTGATGTAAAGATATCATTAATGAGTATGTAATTTATGGTCACCTGATATGTGTACTCTCATGATCTGACTACCAAATTAAAACCCTTTTATAAACTTTATCAAGTTAGTCCACGAGAGAGAGTTGAGAAGGTATTATTGGTCATTATTACTCAATATGGCTAAAAATTTTGTAGCTGTGTTAATAAGGAATATTATTATTGTGAAATTCATTTTTGTTTTATCTCAATCTCATTTTTTATTTTCTATTTATTGAAATGTTAATCCTTATATTTATGGTATACAATCCTTAGAGATAGTAGCAAGTCCTGGCTAGGCACACACATTTAATAACTGTCTTCTAAATGATTTAGAGTTTTAATTGTTTTTTATATGTTTATGGTAGGTAAAGTTTCACAAGTTTATATTAGGTGTTTGAATCCAGGTTTAAGTGGCTTTTTTATTTGTGGTTTACTCTGTTACAGTTTTAAGTAGTATTGCTTAATATAGGTGTTAGAGCACAGACCCTGCTGCTGTGACACAAGCTTTTAATTAGATCAAGTGTGGTTAACTTCAATTTATAGTTAATAGAGAATACTAATAAAAGAACTAGAATATTTATTGTTGATTTTTGTGTAAATCTAACCTAAGTTATCATAAATTTTAGTATTTGAATATGCAACAATTTGTCTCAAAAGTGTTGAATGTAGTCATGGGTACTAACCTTATTTAACTAGGGTTCTTTCTTGCATTTATGAAGAGTAATGTAAATATGTTTGTTCTATTTTTTGTATCCTCTTCACGTGTTTCTTTAGTGGATTTGTATATGTACTGAATTAATGAAGTTGAACACACAAACTTTGTTGATCCAAAGTTTATTAATGTTTTTCTTTTGAAACATTTTTGTTATGATTAAATCACTGATATTGAAAACATACCTGTGTTTCAGGTAAACAGCATTTTAAGACATGTAGCAGGAATCTTAGGTTATGACAATGATGAACAACTTGAAGTTCTCTACAGAAAGACAGCATGGCACTTTGATGAAAAATACAAGAAGGCTGCAAGTTCCTATGATGTTTTCAAGCATGCTGTTTCGTACGTTACATTTGTGCTATTATTGTTTTATGAGGTTATAATAAGGCCTTCATTTCTGTATAACTTACATTCACTTTTGAATAGGATACCTAAAGCATTTCATACACAATGTACCAAAATCTGTGGTTTAAGTAGGAAACACCGGTATAGTTAAATTGAGAATATTTTAGTTACAAAATGAAAATTATCTTAAATATAAATCTGCAGCACAAAGTTATGAGAACATAAAGCTATGAAGTTAACTAAACAAGTAAACAATCCATTTATTTCAACAAAATGTATTTCTGTGCTTGTTAGTTACAAAAAACCAAGTTTTAAGTACTGTATGATATCTTTACTACATTTTAGTTGTGAGAGGTAATATGAATCTAGCTGACGACAATATTCCTCTTATAAGTAGTTTTGAAATTTGTATTTTATTTTTTATTGTTAGAAATATTACAAAATATTGTGAAAACTTTCTATTGATGTAAAAGGTATGAAAATTTAAACTATACTTGGATTTTGAAACTATGAACTACAGTATTAGTTTCAGTGTTTGGATGAATATGTGTAAATAAATTTTTACGTAAAGTTTAAGGTTAAAATGCAGTTAGTCTGTATTTTATCAACATTGACTTTAAAATGTTAGTAGTTTAAAATAAGAATTAAAAACAAATAAAAAATGTTCAAATAATGTGTGCCTTGTGAAACATAAATGTATTCCTTGTAATAGAATATCATGAACTTTTGTTTTACCTTAGGCTTTGGAAGTAAAAAAAAACATTGTAGAACAAATTTTATACAAACAATATTTGACTTTTGTGCAAAACTTGAGTCTTCTTTCTTAATTGTTTTGTTGCAGTACAATGTGAGCATGACTTCCAGAATGATGTACATGTCATATTTTATTATATTTGTATGACAAGATGGGATACTATGTTAAGTCTTCGGCGTGCAGTATGTAATTCCTTGTGTAGTTAATACATTATTCAGCCTGGTGTATTTATTTTATGGCATGAAAACTTTTTACCATAGTTGATTTAAGAAACTAGTTGTGTACTTAAGAATGTGTTGATGAAATTTTCTGTATTGTCATTGTAATATTTCATTTTATTTCTAATATTATAGCAGTCTTTGATCAAATAATCCACTGAATAAAAATATGAAACTATTCAGCACTTTGTATTCTATTTTCTAGTGATCCATCCATTCTGGATGAATGTGAACTTGATGAAGAAACAAAACAAGTTCTCTTAACTAACATTAATCAGAGACTCACTCCTCAGTCTGTGAAAATAAGAGCAGGTACTGTGATTAGTTAAGTTAATTAAATTAAATAGAGCTAATAAATGTCCAATAAATGGTGGTGCTTTATATATTACGAAAAATAAAATAAAAAATATAATTTGATACCCCAAAATGTTACACACTGCTTTTGTTTTGCACTAGCCAAAAGAATCTGTCTGTTTTCCAAAGATATTCAGAGACCATTGTCA